>NW_025401105.1:300000-529118 GCF_011075055.1 Mangifera indica | reverse complement strand
TAAGATAATAGATTCAAATCTATTCGACTTGGTGAGAGATATGCATAGGAAATCTTACCAAGATTTCATGTTAAGTAAGGTGGTTCCTATTCCCGGAAATATTAGTGAATCAAATCTTGGTATGGATCCTGATTTAATGATGGAAATAGCACAAGAGGTAGATGTAATCATAAATTCAGCAGCCAATACAACATTTGATGAGAGGTTCCTCCTCATCTTTTATTAATTTTTGTGATATCCAAGTTCATTTTATATATACTAATGCTTGGATTACTCAACTTAGATTTGATGTAGCTGTGAACATAAACACAAGAGGGCCATCTCGAGTACTTGATTTTGCAAAGAAGTGCAAGAAACTTTGTTGTTTCATACATATATCAACTGGTAACTAAATCTTGCTTATGAGTAGAAAATAATGTAGTTTATTTATTTAGGCTAATCAATTTTTCTTGTGTAGCATACGTTAATATACAAAACGTCGTAGAGACTCTCAACCCCAAAAGCTCACCATTATTACACCCTCATATAATTGTATAATTTTAAATTAAATAATACTAAATTACTTAATATTACATCATTATTTATTTATAAATTATCTCACCGGAAGTTTTGGTGAAGCCCACTTGGTTTAGTTTTCCATCACAAGTTCAACAATGGCTATTGTGACAAATAATTAATGCGCACAGAGGCCGGCCGGTGTATGTTTCTCTGCCAACCAACTTGGTATTAAATGCCATTAGTAGTAATATATATAAGAATGTGCCTCCATTTTCACTTGCCAATAAAGCTCTTCTGTTTCCTTACTGTCAGTGTAAGCTCTTCTTTCATTGAAGCCATGAGCTCTTTCTCCATTGAAGCACAGAATAAAATAGAGAGAACTTGTAAGAATGGCATTGGCATTCTTGAGTTTCTTCCTGCCAAGAACTATTTCGTTACTGGTGCCACTGGTTTCCTAGGCAAGGTAAATTAGGCAATAAAATTACGTAGAATTTTGTATATAAGATTTGTTATATAAGATTCTATGTTTTTTTAATTTTTCAGCCATAATTGAGAAGCTATTACGAGCAGCACTCGACGTTTGCAAGATTTATCTCTTAATCAAGGCAGAAAACGAAGAAGCTGCATTAGAAAGAATAAAAACTGAAGTAAATTCTACACATATAACACCAAACTCTTTCTAAATATATGAATATATCTATTTTCCACTATAGACTAACAAATTTACTATTTCTTTTTATAATTAATAAGATAATAGATTCAAATCTATTCGACTTGGTGAGAGATATGCAAGGGAAATCTTACCAAAACTTCATGTTAAGTAAGGTGGTTCCTATTCCCGGAAATATTGGTGAATCAAATCTTGGTATGGATCCTGATTTAATGGTGGAAATAGCACAAGAGGTAGATGTAATCATAAATTCAGCAGCCAATACAACATTCGATGAGAGGTTTCTCCTCATCCTTCTAATTGATTTTGGTGATATCTAAGTTCATTAATTTTACATATACTAACACTTGGATTTCTCAACTTAGATTTGATGTAGCTGTAAACATAAACACAAGAGGGCCATCTCGAGTGCTTGATTTTGCAAAGAAGTGCAAGAAACTTTGTTGTTTCATACATGTATCAACTGGTAACTAAATCTTGCTTATGAGTAGAAAATAATGTAGTTTATTTATCTAGGCTGATCAATTTTTTCTTGTGCAGCATATGTTAATATAGAAAACGTCGGAGAGATTCTCAACCCCCAAAAGCTCACCATTATTACACCCTCCTGTGGATGTTGATGCTGAAGTGAAGTTAGCTTTGGATTCAAATCTTGCTTTACGTGGAAGTGAAGAAATAGTTCAGAAAATGAAAGAATTGGGCTTAGAAAGGTGATTTCCTTGGTTAAATTGTAATTTAACCTTTCTTCATGTATACACAATTATATGCATAATAATCTCATAAAATTAGAACGAAAACATTTTATATTCACCAGAACAAATCAAATCATTTTCTTTTTGTCGTTTCTCCTTCAAACATATGCAAATAAGATGATATTAAATAACAACATAATTAATTGATGGAAAATTTTCTCTCCCACAGGGCTAGATGCTATGGGTGGAAAAACGTTTATGAATTTACCAAGGCAATGGGAGAAATTTTAATTGATAAGAATAGAGAAGAAATCCCAGTTGCTATTGTCCGTCCAAGTGTTATCGAAAGTACTTTTAAAGAGCCATACCCTGGATGGTTACAAGGGATCAGGTAATCCTTTCAAAAATTTTATTTTATTTATATTTAGTAGATTATACCTTACAACTTTCGAATTCAAATTTTTACTACATCCTTCCTATGATGTATATTTGATGACTCAGACCCAGCAGATAGCAAGCCAACTCAACGTAAGATATGACTAGACATTGGGGATTGAAATTTTAGATAGTATTCAAGTTTTGTCCTATATATTACTTTTCTATTAATAATGAATTACTAACCATTTGTCTTGAATATGATCTTTAGAATGGCTGACACATTCATTTTAGCTTACGGCAAAGGCTATCTTCCTGCCTTCATAAACCCTGAGGCAGTTATAGACATAGTAAGTATACGAATTCTTCTCATTATACACTACTTCATATGGTCAATATGAAGTAGGCTTTACTTTTTCAATAATCTCAAAATTATCCTCTATAAAGTTTCGTCTTGGTAATAGTCTTCCCTTATGATTATGCACATTAAGATAATCGTACAATAATATATTTTATTGTACTTATGAAATGAATCAATAATACAGATTCCAGTTGACATGGTTGTATATGCAATTATTTCTGCAATGGCAAAGCATGGAATTACTAGGAAACCAGAGCTTAAAGTCTACCACATTACATCTTCAAGAGTAAATCCAGTGAAGCTGAAATTCTTATTTGATATGGCTTTTGAACATTTCAAGTCCTCTCCAATCAAAGACATGAATGGCAAAGAAGTTGAAATTAAAAGAGTCCAATTTCTGAACTCGTTGAAAGAAATCTTCTTACATATATCAAACGAAAGTATCCCTAAAGATGCGAATGTTTCTCTAGGACACGAAAGAAAATTATCCAAGGAAATAGAGCATATTATGAACCATATTTATATTCACGGTGGTAAGATTTCTTTTTAACCCTGAGCAAGCATATTTAGATAGTGTTAGATCTTTTAATTAAATTATTTCAGAAAATAACTTACAAGTTTAACCATACATGCATGTTATTTGATTTAAAGTATAAATCCAACAAATTATGGATTAACCTTTATAATTAGTTGGTTATTTTCTTGAATTTTTGTATATAGGTTTGAAAGCAGCGACACCTACAAATTGTGGGAAGCCATGTCTTTAGAGGAACAACTGAGTTTTGCATTTGACGTGAAGAGATTGGATTGGCAGGACTATTTTTCTAATGTTCATATGCCAGGTCTAAGGAAATATGTAATAAAAAGTCAACTGAGGCCAAAAAATTTGCCAAACCTTGTAGACGTTGGAGTGCAACGTGGAAACTAAATAATTTATGCAAAAGTTACTGTAATAAGCCTGGAATTTTATGCAATTTCAATTCAGTATTATCGTAGAAGTTATTATATTTTAACTCTTAATTGCATGAGTCCTAAAGGAATTCCATAATTTTCATTCTTTTCTACAGAATTTGGGTTTAAAAGAAAATTTCTAACCATGCAAAATTCAAGAAGGCATGCACTATAGTCAAGTAATTTGAATTTAAATTACTTAAATAGAACCAATTTGTAAATTCAATTAATTTAATGGTTTCATTCTATTAAAATAAAAATATCAATTTAGTTTGATCAAATTAAAATTATTTTAAATATATATTCAAAATAAATACCAATAAGGGTAATGATAATGATTTATTATTATACCATTGTATATTATTTTATTTTTAATATAAAATCATCTAATTATATAATAATATATCTAATTACACATAGCTTTTATTGCTTGAGCAAAAAAATTGATTTTATAATTTAGATAAATTAAATTATCTCTAATAATAAAAACAAATGATATGTTCAAGAGTTAACATCGTAATCCAGTTAATGTTATGACTTCTATATATTTTGAGTGAATCATGATTCGATAAATTATAAAAAATAACATCAACTCTCTTATAACTTCAATTTTAGTTCCAAATTATTTTTATTGAAATGGCATTTATTGATGTAAAAATTTTTATTTTTTTTGTTTTTTAAGTATATATTATTCATTCAAATTTTTTTAATGAGAATAATATTTTATTAAAACCTAAATAAACTTGTTAACGAGACTAAATAGTAAAAAAAATTCAAACTTTTAACTGAAAAAAAAAATTTAATATAAAAATCAAAAGAACACTTGAAAACAATATGATATAAAATATTCTTTTATTTTGAACACTCTTATAGACAAAATTAACAAGTTTATTCTCACATTCTTCTCTTCAAATCGTCAAAGGGACCTAACTCAATATTAGCTCTTGAACTCAAAAGTAAAAAATTTTGTATTGATTTATTATAGTTTTTATAATTTTCTGACTAGACTATATCCAATCTAGTCACAATAGGCGTTTGTATAAAACAGTTCTCGATATAGACTTTTTTTTCCTTTTTCCTCTTGACACAATAGGTGTTTAGAGCATGAAATAATTCCTATGAAAGATGATATCCAAAACTTTAAGCCTAAGGCAAAAAAAGCTTCAGTTTTTGGCTGTTTTAAATTATTATTAGAGAAGGAAAAGCTGCCAACGCCCCTAATTAATTGAATCGATGAATCGCCCATTCACGTACACACCAAAGGATACATGCAGATGTAAATGAAATGACGTTTCTGTGCTCTACCCCACCGACACTGCTCCTCTCTTACCTTCTTACACTATTACCACCAATCACCCGCCATTTCCCCGTTTCCAATATATTGCCCAGTATTTCGTTTTCTAAACCGAAATTTAACTGACTGACAAAAAGCTGATAATTGAGAGAGATTAATGGGAATTACCTCTTTTCGGTCGGTTTTACAGTACAACGTTCCGATTTTGCAGTCGTCGTCTCTTCTACCGGGAACAAAACCCCATCAACTTCCTGAACCGAAATTTTACTGATTGAAAGTTATGAATATGGCTTCTGCTGATCACCACTGGATCGAATCATCCTCTGTCTTTTCAAATTCAGATGCAAAATTAACCTACTAATTGATCGAATTGGGGCTATCAGTAGTTTGGTTGGTAGCGAGAGCCACATCAAATAATGGCCCATCTATTAAAAAAAAGTATACTGATTGAGTTTAGTACGGAGGAGGAAAATAAAAAATATAAATATATTAATGATCAAGGGTTGGGTAGACAGAATAGATCGGTGGAACCCCCGATACAAAGGATATGATAGGAGCTGAGGGCCAGTGGCACAAAGAAAGAATGAATGATTCTCTGTTATTCATTTTTTCTTTTTTAAAGGCATGAGCTGTAAACCACGCTTGAAAACAATATGACAGTTGGCATCACAATCAAACATCCCAAAGTTGATTTTTATGACTTTGATTTGACTAAAATATTCTTTTATTTTCGGCACTCTTCTCATAAACAAAATTAACAACTTTTACATTCTTTCTCACATTCTTCTCTTCTTCTTACAATCTTAAATCTTTCCTTACTTTCAACAACTGAGACCATGGTTTATGTTCCCCGGCCTGTCTCCCAACTCTTTAATCTGTGAATACAATTTTAATACATAAATTAAATATATAAATAATATATAATTATATAATTAAATTATTTTAAATTAAATATAAATTAATTTCTAATTATATATAATATATTATTTATATACTTAAAATATCATTAATAACTTGTTAAATTACGTATTGAGTAACAATATTGATGAAGTTGTTAACTGATGCGATGGACGAGCATGAGTAAGCTTTAAATTTAATAAGGTGGTGGTTGGACTTGTAAGGTTTTATTTTTCTTGGTTAAAGTCCACTTGCTCCAATTTAATTTCTAATTAGATATTTATATAATATATCGTCATATAATTAAATTTTATTTGATTTTTTATCCAAAATTATTAAATCACATATGATACATCATTATTATTTAATTAAATTATTTTAATTTAAATATAAATTAATTTTTAATTATATAATAATATATTATCTATATATATAAAATATTATTAATATCCTATTGAATTATGCATTGAATAACAATAAAGGGGGTAGGGATGGTAATTTGAACCCGACTTTAGGGACCTCGACCCTCCCCAACCCTAACGGGGAGGGGATTTCCCGTTATAAATTTATAAACAGATATTTTAGATATTTTTCTCTAAAATATCTGTAATGAATAAAATTTATAAATTGAAAAACAGAATAATTTTTTATAAAATAATTGATTCTTTTATATCAAAAATAATGGATATATCGAAAACAATATGTTTTTCTTGAAACGATGCATTTTCTTCTCAAACACGTTGTGTGAAGAGATGCGAGAATTTGGAAAGGGGTGCGGAAAGGGAATAGGTGCGTTAAGAGGTGCGCAAATTTGAGAAAGGGTGCAAAAATGGTGCGAAAATTTGAAAAGAGGTATGGGTGCAAAAATTTGGAAAGGGGTGCAAGACTTTCTGAAAGGGTGCGACAAGCGTTGCGGGTGTGTGAAAGGGTGCAACAATTGCTGAAAGGGTTCGTGGAAGGTGCGACAATTGCAGAAAATGTGCGGGAATAGCTGAAAGGGTGTAAAAGGGTGTGTGGAAGGTGCGGCAATTGTGAAAAGGGTACAGCAGCTTCTGAAAGGATGATATAGTTTCTGAGAGGGTACGAGAGTTTCTGAAAGGGTGCGAGAATTACTGAAAGGGTGCGGCAAGCGTGGCGGGTGCGTGGATTGTTGAAAGGGTACGACAAACGTTGCGAGTGCATGGAAGGGTGCAACAATTAATGAAAGGGTGTGTGAAAGGTGTGGCAATTACAGAAAGGGTGCAATAGGTTCTAAAAGGGTACAACAATTACGGAAAGGGTGCGACAATTTCTAAAAAGGTGTGATAGCTTCTAAAAGGGTACGACAATTACGAAAAGGATGTGAGAATTACTGAAAGGGTGCGTGAAAGGTACGACAATTATGAAAAGGGTGCAACAGCTTTTGAAAGGGTGCGATAGTTTCTGAAAGAGTACGATAGTTTCTGAAAGGGTACGGGAGTTTCTGAAAAGGTGTGGCAAGTGTGGCGGGTGCGTGGATTGTTGAAAGGGTACAACAAGCATTGCAGGTGTATGGAAGGGTATGACAATTAATGAAAGGGTGCGTGGAAGGTGCAACAATTATGAAAAGGATGCGGCAGCTTCTGAAAGGGTGCAACAGTTTTTGAAAAGGTACAGGAAATGCTGAAAGTGTGCGGTAAGTGTAGCGAGTACATGGATTTACTGAAAGGGTGCGACAATTAATGAAAAGGTGCGACAATTAATGAAAGGGTGCATGGACGTGTGCGGCAACTCACTATAGGGCGCGTGGCACAATGCGTTGAGTGAGAAAATTATCCCTAAGTTTTCGTAATAACTGTCATATTGCAAATCAAAACGACAACCAAACCAGGAAGATCGACAGTCTCACCAAAACCAAAATTACTCACACTTGATTTATTGTCAGGAAACCGTCGTTAGAAAACTACGGCAATGTCGTCCAAGTCATCTCAGTTATCTCAGGTACATATTTATTGTTAACATTGATTCGGCTTTGACACATTGGATGAGATTTAGGTTTTCATTTCGTTGGATGAATGTATGTCGATTGGTTGACTATAGTTTATATAATGCGATTGATTTTATTGATTTGACTGTATTGGTTTTGGATATACGGTTTTGTTGGATTTATTGCGTTGGTTCGTCGTTATGGGAGGAGGAGATGTTAACACATTCACGCACACATTACGCATTCAAACTACCATTGACACCTTCCCGGCCACTCTCTTTCATACGTACCCTATAACATTTTCCCACACCCTTTCACATATCGATGCACCCCTTAGCAGTTCCACACACCCTTCACTCATCCACACACCCTCTAGTAGCACTTCCACTCACCTTTCACTCATCCATGCACCCTTTAACACTTTTCTGCACCCATTCACACATTCCCGCACCCCTTTGCAATTCCACGCACCTCTTGACATTTTTCCGCACCCTTTCACACTTTCCCGTACCATTTTACACATCCACGCACCCTTTAACATTTTGTCGCACCCTTTAACATTTTGTCGCACCCTTTTGTATTTCCACACACCCCTTAACATTTTGCTGCACCCCTTTGCACTTCTACGCACCCTTTAACATTTTCTCGCATCCTTTCACACTTTCCCGCACCCCTTTGTAGTTTCATGCACCCCTTAACATTTTCTTGCACCCCTTCACACTCCCACGCACCTTTTAACATTTTCTCGCACCCCTTTGCACTTCCACGCACCCTTTAACATTTTCCCGTACCCATTCACACTTTCCCGCACCCCTTAACATTTTCCTACACCTGTTCACATATTTTCTCACCTGTTTGCAATTTGTTAGATTATATTAGTTGTATTACCTTAACCTTTTAACATTTTCCTTATTTTTTGAACATGTTTCTAGCCTTTTAGGAAATTGGAGTTAATGAACGTCCCAAAGAAAGGAGGTATAACGACAATCATTATTTTTTTGCGAAGTTAAAAGTTAGAGGTCATATGGAAACTGTCAAAGAAATCAGAAATACTCTTACTCATGCACAGAAAAAATTGTTTAAAACATGTTGTTTCGGGCGATTTTTAAAAATGGAGACTTTGAAGCATAGCTCTAGTTTATTGCATTCTGTGCTATTTCGACAAATCAACAAATGAGTGGTGGGAGAGGAATTGTGGTTTCAGCTTAATGGGGTGAACTGCAGATTTGGCCCTATTGAATTTGCTCTCATAATAGGATTAAAATTCAGTAAGGAAATGGTTAAGAGCAAGGTTATCGAAAAATCACAATTGAAATCTCAGTATTTTGCGTTTAAAAAAGTTGTTACCTATGGTGATCTAGCAGCAGTATTTAAAGAAAGAGTATGGGTAGACAATAATCAGGATGCCATTAAAATATCTGCCCTATATCTACTTCATTTTGCATTGTTGGGATCAGACAATAGAAAAATTGTTTCAGAGCATATTTTAAGTATGGTTGATGATTGGGATACTTTTAACTCATATCCCTAGGGTACTCTTGTTTGAAGGACGACCGTTAAATCTTTAAGTGAGGCTTTACTAAAACAATATAATGAAGTTTCTAAATTATATCCATCGAATTCAAAAGATATCCCAACATTAACTTATGGGATATGAGGATGTACCTTAGCATTTCAGGTAATATTAACTCTTTTTTAATATTTCATAAGTATATACTTTTGCTTATTTTATTTATTTACAGTATATGCATTTTTTGAATGACAAATTTGGATATATGAGACACTTAATAATTTGGAAAGTTTTGTGATTTGTAAATCGGTGAAGAGAATCCCTTGAATGTTGAGGTGGAGAAGTTTAGAAGGTCCAAGCTGGGAGAAGATGGATCATATTTTAAACTCTTTTGAAGTAAGTTATTATGTTTTTCAACATTATTTATTGTTAGTTGACCCTAAACCTCTCTTAATAAACCTGATTTGAATATCTTTAGGATGTCGTCACCTCTCGTATGATTGCATCCAAAGTTGAGAGACAATCACCATATTACGAAGATGTTATGGATGACATTGATGATCCAAAAGAATCTGATTCTACTTCTATCGCTGTAATATCCCCTCCAGACATCCTACCTAGCGTAACATCCCTTCCAGATATCCTACCTGCATCTGTAAGTTGGAATACTCTTGTTCGTAGGTGACGGAGTACATTTGTAAGTAGTCTTGTGCCATCAACTATGTAGCCACCTGAGCATAGTGCTTTTACATCATTGCCTCAACCGACTGAAGAAACACATACTTATAATATTCCAAGTGCATATACCTGAATAGATGAAGATAAATTTGATAGACTTCAAGAGCTTTTACAAGGGTTTATGTAAAAAGTTGATGAACGATTGGAAACATCGATGAGCGGCAAACACTACTCAAAGCACGTCAAGCATACTTGGAAGCCAAGTTGACAGAGCTTCAACATACATACCATGCAAACCCAACAAGCCCAACAGAAGTGATATGTCTTTAAACTATATTTTGATATATTATATTTTTGAATAATTGAATAATGTTATTTTGAAAATTGACAAGTGTTTTGTTTTTTATTTTCAGGGTGAGGCAACAGAAGTATTGTTTGAGTATTTTGATCAGTTTGATGCAGCTATCTAACAAACAACGGATGTCACAAATGAAACTCAATCAAAGCATCGTTCCATTACTTGGAGGACATTACGGGGAAGGATAATGAAGAAGGGTAAAGCACTTCGGAGCCCATACACTGATCCTTTCAAATATCATCGTGCACGGGCGGAGTATCAGCCATCCTCTTTGAAGGATGCAGAAAATAATATGTGAGAATATTTGCAATGGTACAGGGACCCTCCAGAGCTGGGTTTGGGCAACACTTATTTATATGGACCATGTGATAAAATTAAGTGGTGGAAGCTATTATGTGATAATAACCAATGGCTACTAGATCAGGTATATTAATCTTTAAAAGGCAAAAGTTACATTATTTTTATTTTATAATATTTGCTCACTTGTTGTAATATTATTTTACTTTTAAGCGTATTGATAGTTATTTAATGCTATTACGACATACATTTTCATCAGCTAAATGGACCTATGTGGAAACTTCTTCTGATGTGTGGTTATCGCATATAATAAAAGAACATGAAAATTATGGGTTAGATAATTATCAATGGCCATGATTATTATTAGATCTGATCGAAGGGATAAATGATCTAGACTTACATAAAGGTTATATCTCACAGGTTGATGTTGATCGGGTTTGTATTATTTAAATTAATATTTATATATTATTTTGGTAAGTATTTTAGAAAAAATTTGACTGATGGTAACGAATTTATTGCATTACAGGTTTATATTCCGATCAATTATGAATCTCAACATTGGGCATGCAGTGAATTGGATCTAAATGCGTAGACTTTGATGGTGTATGACTTATCGAAAGCATTTTTTGACTCTACAGAGAGGTTCTTGGAGGCTATGAAACGTTATTCTTATCTTCTGTCTATTATTAATACGACCAACTATTGGGAGTCATGGGGTCTTGAGCCAAAGTTAGAACCATTGACCATTACGAGATGCATGGATGTGCCACAACAAGGCACTGCCTCCGGTGATTGAGGGATATTCTCATTATATATTTTAGAGTATCTCGCCACTGGTAAGAGATTAAATTTTAGGGCAAAAAATGCTTCCTATATGCGTTGCATGCTTGCATCCAAAATATGGAAGCATGGCGGGAATTCACTCTTTACCTGATTTTTCGTATTATATATAAACTTATAAATATTCTTATTTTTTTGTATAGTATGTAAAGTTTATATATTTATTTTGTATTGATTGGTTAAGATGTATTAGGGTTTAGTTGTATGCATGGGTTGATTAATTGCATTTCAGGTAATTTATATTGCATATTTTGAATGATACGTTGATGTGGCTGGAGTTTGGGTTGACGGATATATATATATATATATATATATATATATTGGAGTGCAGTTTCTTTGGATTTGGTATATACAGGTTGGGAATTGTTGAAATTACAGAGGAGATGCTGTCGAAATTTTTACGTAATAGTGTAAATGATTGCTTAAATGATTCTATTAATTTGCTAAATTTGTATTCCTAATCTTTATTGACAAAGTAATGAATTATTTTTAGGAAGAGAATAACGAAAAGGGAAAAAAATAACAGGCCAAACGGTGCGGTTTATTTTTCACTGAAGAAATAGAATTTACAATCATTCACAAGACATTCAACATATATACCATATGCGCAAAAGCAATTTAATATACCCATTCAGCATTATCTGAATTTATATTCTTCCTGACAAACCCATACCTGCTGAAGATGTTGTAGCCTTAGTTAAGGGATTTGTACAAACTAAATGTGTGTGCCCTTTTTGATGACATCTACTGCATTCAACTTGACGTATTTCTTCTCTTTTTGATGGTCTTCTATTATGTTCTGAGGGATGACCAGAACATCGTTGTTACATTTATGGTGGATTAACTATACGGATATCTTCAGGTTGCACCCATTCAGAAGAATCACCCAAAGGTTTAACAACCTCCCAGTTAACAGTTTTCCAATATTTAGTTGAGTAATATTATTTACCCAAGGATAACAATTTGAGAGGTTTTGAAATCTGGCAATTGTCGCAACATGTATGCATGCTATTTGTGAGAGTTAAAATTTTTTACAACTGTATTCTTTTGTTGTAAGATTGACTATAGCGACAGGTCTACCGGAACCATGCACTTCATATCTATCAATAGTTATTGGTTTGACAATCATATTAGCTAATTTGCGAATATGATTGGCTAACTTTTCTTCAGCCCACGGAGTCAAAGGATGAGTGCAAGTATCTGAAAGATATTATAACCATTGAAAAATTAGAAAATACTGAATTGATGGTTTGTACCTATCATATTGCGAAGAGTAACAAATGTATGATGGTTTGCACCTACCATATTGTGATAAGTATAAAACCATTTTTGTAAGGTTAAACGTAGGAATTCAATGAGCATCACCATTGGCAATTTACGTGCATGTCGTGCCAAAGCATTAAACGATTCAGCAATATTTATGGTCATAATGTTAGACCAGATGCCGGGAAAGTAAGCATGAGCCTATCATATGTAGTCAATTCCTTCCAAATAAGCAGCTACAATGGGGTTTTTAACTTTAATC
Source organism: Mangifera indica (assembly GCF_011075055.1). Lineage (NCBI taxonomy): Eukaryota > Viridiplantae > Streptophyta > Magnoliopsida > Sapindales > Anacardiaceae > Mangifera > Mangifera indica. The sequence goes on along the minus strand of NW_025401105.1, from coordinate 516,227 downwards.
ATATGTAAAGCTTCCTCAAAATCTTCTGTTCGATAAGCCTTCGCCGCTCTCCAAAATAATCCCTTTATATGTTTTGTTTGCTTGTACCGAGAATGCATATTTCCTTTTATATGATGGTTACACCAGCCATGATGCGCATTTGGAAACACTTCTCTCATAGAATGAGTGATGGCATGGTGCTTATCTGAGATGATTGCTAGATTTATGAGATCGCTGATACATCTATGTAACACTCAGAGAAACAAGATCCAAGTCATTGTTTCTTCCCTTCCTCCAACTTCGAAAGCAATTAGATAAATTTGATTGTTTCTGTTTTTGGCCACAGCAATAAAAAATGTACCCCAATATCACCCTTTTAGGAATGCCCTATCAATACAAATAACAGGACGACAATACTCACAAAATGCTCTAATAGAGCATCTTAAAGATATGAAAACAAATTGGAATCGATTATCCGAGTCAATTTCAATTTGTGTAATAGTACAGAGTTTCGTTGTTGAAGGTTATAACAAGATATCAGTAATAATCTTGATGACTCTTCGGGTGAACCTCTAATCTTGTTCAACACCCAATTCTTTGCACGCCAAGTTTGTGCATAAGTTATATCAATTTGAAACCTATCTGCCATTTTTTTTATAATTTCTTTCGGCTTATACACAAGGTCATCAGCAGTAAATAATGTTTGTAAGATTTTTCCAAGTGCTCTTTTACCTGTTTGCCTGTGGTGAGGTCTTATGATATCGTGAGGACAAGTATGTGTTCTTAATTTATGTAACACAAATATATTGCTATTACTTAACTTGACCCTTCTCACTTTCCATTTGCATAGTTGATGTAAACACTTTATATCCCATCTCCTCTTATTTGAGCTCGAGACCTTGAATTAATAACCATTTTCTATTGCATCTCTATATAATGTATCTTTTAAAACTTGTTTAAATGCAAACTGGTCTGTTACTTTGAATTTGCCGTTTGATGGTACAATGGTATGAACTTCAATTCCTTCATTTTCAACATCTCTATAGGGTTCTGGACCACTAAAAAATGGATTGCAACTATGATGTATTGGAGTAATGTCAACTAAACTTTCAGGTGATGTCACTGACGTACCAACCTCTGTATCATTAATAACATCATCACACATTTCCGCACCATTATAATCTTTATCGTCTTCATTATCACAACCACAATATTCATCTTCTTCTTGAAGGTTAATATCATTTCTTGGTAAATTATCTGTTTGATAACAGCCTTCAAGTGTACCCCATATTGGTTCTAGGCCTCTTTCACCATATTCCAAGTCTTGAGAAAAAGGATTCCAACCAATATCGTTCTCAATACCATCTATATTTATCTTGCTACTTCCTGGTACACTTTCTGGTTGTGTATATATGTTATCCATGGAATGAACTTCGGTTGATGGATTTTGTTGAATTCCTTGACGAATCTCTTAACGAATCTCTCGATCTAGTTGTGAATATTGCTGATAATTATCTCGAAATTCATTTTGCAGTAAAACCACTTCAAGAAAAAATAGAGACTTTTTGCGGGACTTATATAGCTGCATCATCATTCAGATATCATAATCATCTTTCAATAAATAAGGTGAATCGCTAAACTTTGTTGGATTTGGCATATAAATTTTAATTTCATTAAAACTTTGATTGATACCTAAACGAGAACATACTCTTTCCATAAATCTTTCGTAATTGATTCTTCTATTGGCCGAAAATAATTTCTAAAATCCACCGATATATTTGAGGTTATTACCCTCTTCAATGTGCCATTCTCCACCGAATCCAAGCATAAACATCATTCCTACCATTCTTTCTGATATATGGATTCAAGAACAAAAAGATGAGATTGGAGTTATAACGCAGATTTGGACTATTAAAAATAAGTGAAGAAAGAAAGATATCTTTGTGAAATAACAATAAAGATTTCTTTTTGGAGGAAGTAAATAATCATAGTTTTATTAATATTGCAGTAAATATTTTCATCTGTTGTAAATCTACCCTAACTAAATATTAATGAAGAATTGAATTCTCTTCTTATTAAAAATTAATCATTAAATTCTTTTAAATTTTCTTAATAAAGGGTTTTCATTAAAGATGATAAGTTGTGCATGCATGCACACGTCCACACATTAGGGTTTTCACGTACCTATTAGATTATAATGCAATGCACCCATCCACGCACCGCCACACCCGTTGTTGCACCCTTTTAGCAATTCTCCCACCCTTTTGGCACTTGCCGCACCCTTTTGACAATTGCCGCACCCTTTCGGCACCTCCCGCGCCCTTTCAATAATTGTTGCACCCTTTCAAAAACTATTGCACCCTTTCAGAAATTTCTACACCCTTTCAACAATTCCCATACCCTTTCGGCACTTACTACACCCTTTCGGCAATTGCCGCACCCTTTTAGAAACTGTCGCACCTGCAATGCTTGTCACACCCTTTTAGAAATTCCTGCACCCCTTTCCAGATTCCTACATGCACACCCCTTTCCAAGGTTTCCGCACCCCTTTCCAAATTATCGACCATTTTCACACCCTTTCTCAAATTTTCGCACCTCTTAAAGCACCCGTTCCCTTCCTGCACCCCTTTCCAAATTCCTGAATCTCTTCACTGCAACCTATTTGAAAAGAAAATGCACCGTTTCAAGAAAAACGTATCGTTTTCAATACATCCATTATTTTCGATATATAAAAATCAATTATTTTATAAAAACTTAATTTGTTTTTTAATTTATAAATTTTATTCATTACAGATAATTTAAAGAAAAACGTATTATTTTTTATATATCCATTATTTTCGATATATAAGAATTTCAATTTATAAATTTTATTCATTACATGTATTTTAATCTTAATGCTTTTCGTGAAAGGTAATCAATTAGTCGGCGAAAGGCAAGCGTTGTGTTTGAGAAATTAAACGAGAGGTATTTTTGGAATGAAAAAAACAGTTTACTTAAAAAAGTAAAATGTAAAAATTGTTACCGAAAAAAGTTTAGGCGGAAATGCTACTGCCTATTTTAATTAATATCCCGTTGTTAATTAATGCGATGGTTGAGCATGAGCGAGGTTTAAATTTAATCAGATGGCGGTTGGACTTGTAAGATTCTATTTTTCTTCGTTAAAGGCCCCTGCTCCAATTTAATATTCCAATTTTGGGCATTTAATTTTATATATAAATTATATATTATTATATAATTAAATATTATTTAATCACTAATTTAAAATTATTAATTTATATGATAATATATTATCTAAATATTTAATTAATTACTCAAAATTATATGTATATAATTTTATTATACTTTTTAACATGCTTTAAGGTTAACTACGAAAAATACAATCTTGCCTTTTGAATTTAACATGCTTTAAAGTTAAGGCCACGATGTATGGGCGAGCAGGCAAGCAAATGTGCTTTGACCCAAACAAGCAAGACTAGGGTATTGTGTTCTGATTTGTGGACGATCTAGGGGGCCCAAGCAAGCCCTTCCAAGCCCAAAATAGGCTCCCAGGACATGATGAAAACCCAAAATGTGGGAGAAATGAAGTGGGGCACAAAGATGACCCATAAAGCCAAAACTCTAACACAAGCATGAGTGGTAGATAGGAAAAACGTAGCTGATTGGACTTAAAGGAACAAATGACAGTTTTCCATGAAGACACCTAAACCATAATCTAGTAGTGCTATCAGATGATGTCTAAAAGTGGAGGATGTCCATTACTTATATTTTCCTATAAATAGAAATTGTGAAAGACAAGAAAGTACTGAAAAATTAAGTGTAAACACTTCCTTGCAACAAGTTTTGCATTCTTTTTTGTGAGTTAATAAAAATGTTAGAAATTTTCTCATATATTGAGTTTTTTTTTCTACATTTTTTATTATGGATGTGTGCATTATAGGTGCACTGTCTAAGTGGACAACTTAGTGTCATTATAAAGCTAAATAGCTCATGTCAACTCTATGCCTTGTGAAACTTAAGGGTGAATTTAAGAATATTTTTAAAGAGTAAGAGTCATTTGCTCCTTTGTCCGTAATGTATTATATTATTATTCGCAGTGACAGGCTGTTTGCCACCTGCAACTAAATCACAAGCACCAATTCAAGAAACAAACACAAATGGGACAGCGGGGGAGTATTGAAGCATCAGGACCGCCAGACGCAGATCCACTTGATGATTCCCAGATTGAAGCTCAGCCTCCCTCTAGTGAGTCTGAGGCGGAAGCTGCAGCTGTACCACCCCGTAAGCAAGAATTACTGACTGCATGCCCAGAAATAATTTTCATTTTAATCTCATATTTATTTTATCAATAAAATTAAATATATAAATTTTTTAATATACAAATAAATACATAGATTATATGTTATTATATGATTGAGTATTATTAAATTAAAAATAAAATAACATTTAATTATATGTCATGCATTGTTTGTGTAACTATTTTGTGTATTTAAAGTGTATACATATAACATTACTCTAATTTTATATGCTTTTAAGATAAGAGCAATGGCTAGATTCCGAGTTGCTTAAATTCGAATTTAAGTCGGGTTAAACTAGTCAAGTTTAAGTCAAAGATTAAACTCATTTTAATAAACAAATTGATTCAAATATTAAGATTTGAGTTTATTCGAATTAAATTCAAAATTAAATATTTTTTTTAATCAAATTCAAATCTCAATTTATCAATCTCAAATAAACTCTTTTAAATTTGAATTACTCTTAAACTAGAATCCAACTTTAGAAATGAGGTCAAGTTTATGTAAATTAATTATTGGATTTTAAATTTAAAGAATAAGAAAAACTAGAAAAATAAAAAAAAATTACAAAATGGATTGATTGAGTCACACTGGGCCGATTACTTGCATTGCAATTAATTAAAGTCAACTAATTTCATATTTCAACTTTAAGGATGGAAAATAGTCATGCTCTCAATATTTAAACACTCTATTTTTGAAAATTATATAATCTATGTTACCAACAAATAAAAAGGAGTAATCTAAAAGCTACTAATATTACATATTCCATGTAATACAATTTTTCTGTTTGGAGAAACATTGAATTGGACAGTATTTCTTTTTTTTTTTTTTTAAATTTCGGTGTTTTGAATTTGGGTAGTTAATTCGATTGTTACTTAATATTACATATTGCAACAGAGAATACAACGGTACTGTGTTCCTACCGACGTTTGTACGATGCTGCGAAAAATGGTGACTGGAAAACTGCTGAAAGTTTTGTTAGGGACAACAGTAATTTTGCTGAAGGTTTTGTTGGAGACAACGGAAGTTTATGGCTTGCAAGGCTCACTCCCGTCACCGCAGACACTGTAATGATGGTTGCCGCAAGATCATTTTAATGGGAATTTGTGGAGAAGCTGGTGGAACTTTTAAATCCGGAAGAGCTTGCAATGCAAAATTCAGTTGGTTACACGGTTCTCCATTTTGTTGCCTATTCTGAAAGAGTAAAAACTGCCGAAATTCTGGTAAGAAAATGCAGTACGTTAACACAAATTGTCGCCACGGATGAGCAACTCCACTACTGCTGTCTGTCAGACAGTCTCTCTATAAGGACATGATTTGGTACCTTGCTTTGGTAACAAGACTTGAACTTGATAACTACGCCTGTCCCTTCACGGGGATGCTATCCAACTAGCTCTTTCGTAATCTCACCTTTTCAGGTTTTCATGGTAAGAACTAAAGACAATTTCATTGTATTCTTTAAAATATAAATGTTGCTGATTGATTGCTCCTTCCAATCAGCAGATATAACCATATATCTACTTAGGCGGTATCATGAGCACGTGAAATTTCCTTTAGAGCCGACTAGGCATTAGCTGTTTTACTTGTCGGGAGTGCCTTCGAACGTCCATATTAACAAAAACAGCCTCACTTTTATTGAAAGATGGTTATATAAATGTTAGTATTTCTCTTCTTGGACAAACTTTTAGGATCGATAATTTCCTGACTTTAAATGATAAAATTAATTATGATAATTTCCTTCTGCTTTTAAGTTATTCATGTGGAAATCGGAGTACCACCCCATTCACTTAGAAAAAGGGAAGGCGTGCCAGCATCGGCCTTCCCGGTACCATCAAGGAGCTTCTTATCTCAAGGTTTGAATATTATTAAATGTTTATCGTAACACATGTTTATATTGGAAGGGCTATAGCAAAACCTTTTCTATTAAGGAGAATATTGAGGATTATGGCTTGATTTCTTTTTTGGTTTCATTATGAAATTAGAGTTTGTATTTCTTGAGGAAAATTTGTTGTAATAGAAACTCATTCAAACACGAAATAGCGATTCTACAAAAATGTTAGGAATGTATCTCCTTGTATGAATTGTATTTCTCAATTAGCCTATAAATATAAGATAATGAGAATCAAGTAATTTATAAGACAGAAATATGTAAGATTACCACAAAGTTTGTCAATTTGGAATATCATATAATATGTTGTACTCAGACATCTTTGTGATAGTAATATAATCTCCTATCATACATGAAAATAGATAGGTTATACTGAACCACTTTAAATAATGTGTTTTTTCTGTGATTGATGATTTATTTATTATTATTTTGCTTATGTTTCAGAGCTTCATTGTTTGAAGATGTTACTTTGGAAATCTTCTGAAAAACTGGGTAAGCAAGCGTACAATGAATTTTAAAGTTAAAAAAAATAATCAATCGCATTATTTAATCAAAAGAGATAACCTCAATGTTTGCCTACATTAAACATTCTTCCTTATATTCGGGCATCTTATTGGAATATTTAATTAGCATGATGTGAAAGATGTAATTTATTTAGAATTTATATAAATGTTGTGGTGTGCATTAAGAAATGGTTGTGTTCCGTACTAAAGGTAGTCTTAATTATTATGTTGAGAATAAAGTTTCTTCCATTGAAAAAGTATGCATTTTGGAGTAGGCTGCAGTTCATAGATGGGATTGGAGTAGTCTTATTCATACAAATTAACGTAATAACATATAATTAAATAATTTTAAAATAAAAAAGAATAAACAATCGCATTATTTAATCAAATGTTACTAGATTAATTTATATAAATAAATTAATAAAAATTATTTACATATATAATTGCACTCTTATGCTATAATTATGAATGTAGCTTTAAGTTTGATGAGGTGATTTTATGCTATCTACAGGAAAATTTTCTAAACCCCTTTTGGTATACATTAATTTTAAAATTTACTTGTATAGTTACAATTACATTTAACTTGCTTAGAGAAAATTTGGTGGGAAAGGGAAAATTATGGATTCTATATTAATAGCAAGAGATAGAGGGTATGTAAATAATTTTATTCTAAAATTTTTTAATAATGAAAAAAAATACACATAGTGATAGATTGTACCATATATCTAAATAATTTTAAATTAAAAATAAAAATAAAAATAAGAGTTAACAATAAGCTAAACCTTCTGTAGATGGAGTTGTTGAAAAGCTGATTTCAATCCAAACCTTATCTCAATATAATTTTGTTTAAAATTTCTAAATAAGAAATCGTCTTTAAATTGAATGAGTATTAACCCAACTTTTTGTATCTTCATTCGGTGATATTCAAATAAGTTGAGTTTTAAATAATTATTCGGTGATATTTTTGAATAATTATTTTTAAATATTTTAAAATTATTTATCATATTAATTAAAAATAAATTTATTTTTTTCAAAAAATTAATAAATAATAATATAATTATATTAAAAATCAATATTACTTTGATAATTTTTTAATAATTAAGGTGAAAATGATAATCAAATTATCATCTATATTACTAACAAATCAAACAAGATAATATTACCAAAGTAATTTTTAAATCTCTATAACCAAATGCCCCTTCAAGTAATCATTCTGAATTTGAATTAAGCTTAGAGTTGACACTTATTCAAGTTTAATTTCAATCTACTCCTACTTGTAGCCATAGTCCATGGATCTCTGCTTACCCGAAAAACACAAAATTCACGTAAACGAAAATAAAAAGAAAAAACAAGAGCAACGTCGAAATGGAGGGAGGAGGAGGTGCTGCGGTCCAGCAGGCAGACACGGAGATGACAGAGGCGCCATCGGACCCTCAGCAGCCACCGACGGCTGCTCAGGCGGCGGGGATCGAGAACATTCCGGCTACGTTGAGCCATGGGGGATGATTTATTCAGTACAACATACTTGGGAACATATTTGAAGTGACGGCGAAGTATAAGCCACCTATTCTGCCCATCGGGAAGGGCCCATACGGCATCGTTTGGTACTCTCTCACTGAGTCACTTGTCACAGTCAGTCTCAGTGTTGTTAAAGAGTCTTTTTTTAGCACCTGGTTTTTTTTGTTCCGATGTGTTTTGATTTATGAATGTGAGTTTTATGTGGATTCGGATGGTGTGTGAAGGTTGTGTTGTGGGGTTTTTACTACGTAGTGAAATTTTATATTTTTATGTTGGTGGGTGTAGATTTTTTATTAAGGTATTTGGAGCTGTTACATGTTGAAGATACGTTAAATGTGTGGCTATTTTCTTCAATATAGGCTAAGAAGAAGAAAGAGATCATTTTAAAAGGTAAAAAATTATCAAAACTTATTTTTTTGTGTATTAGCTTTTAGAAACAAGTAGTTCGATGGAAGTTACACTTCTGTTTATAGGAATTTGTAGCCATTTCTGTGAAGAGAAATGAGCAATATGAAGATTGAATTTGTAGAGTGGTTAAGGCAGTGCTGCTAGTTGGAATTGCAAATCTTTCGGTGAAGGTCAGGCTGTTTTAAGCCAGTGAGTGTGCATGTAGTTCTGTTTGTGGATGGCATGTTTCTGGTTCTTTATGGATTTGAGTTTTCTATGTAATGAGGTTGTTTGGAGTGTTTCCTTTACTTTTTTCTTTTCGTTGGGAAATGTATTGAGTAATTTCTATTGGCTGTTTATTTTGTTTCAACGTTACAATATTGTAAAGCTTGTGTAGTTGAGTTTGTTAGCTGTTTCGTAGGTCGCATGGACATGTGCTTATATTTTTATTTGCCCAAGATGTGAAATTGATAATATTTGTGATTAATTTTTTTTTTATAAAAAATGAAACGATAGTATTTGCATGATCATATGTACATATAGCTAATTGTATAGGAATTTGGTGAACTTTTGTAAGCCATCAATTTGAGAAAAGTATTTAACTGGTTAAATTCTGTTGATACGTGGTTATGGAGATTTGTTCTTGAGAGAGAGCATTTTTAGGAACTATGTGTTTAAAAATATAGTGTAGGCAGAAGAGATTGGACTTACAGTTTTGTTCGAAGCACTCAAGGGTTAGTTTATAGAGTGGAATTACTGGTGGGTAGGAGGCTTTTGTAGATGAGAAATCTTTTATTATGAAACATGGGAGAAGGTTGATTTGCCATGGTATCTTTTGAGAAGAGAAGTCTTTGACTTCTAATTTTGCATATTTGTGCACATTATTGATGGTCGTTCAAGCTTCTTAGTTGTTTATATTTATATTTTGTTTAAATATTGAAAATTAAAACAAAAGTTAGGTCTACTGCCTTTATTTTAAAAAACACCTCAAAGTTATAATTTTTTTAAACCCCACCTTGTTTCACTCCTCACATACTTGACCTCTGTCTCTAGCAGTTGGAGGCTGCACTGTAGTTGATAGGTTGTGTTATCAATTCAGAGTTCAAACCCCAACTACAGTTAAAAAAATCATCATAAACAGAAGAAAAAAATAGAAATTTCAAAGACACTCAAAACATTTTCGTTTTCTGAAATGAAAATGATTGCAAAGAGCTCTTTTCAATCTCCTGACATGCCCCTCTTAAAGAGCCTCGATGGGCCTCGCCACCTTGCAGAAACGCGCCATTTCAAGGTAAACCCAGTTTGCCAATTCAATTTCTTGGGGAAATTTTTATATTTTTTCCTTCCAAACAAATGGCTGTTATAGTTTATGCAAATTTTTTCTTAATTTTTTGTGTGAAATATTTGATAAAGTGGTCGCTTAAACCTTTACAATGATAATTTTTGAGACGTTTCTGATAAAAATTAAGAAGCAAGCTTTGGTTTTTAACTGAAGAATGTAGTTAGTATTAAGCCAAATTTCAGAGGCTGTTGGATGCAATTTTTGAAAAGGTTGTTATGTTCCATATTTGATGTAAATATCATTGTTTTTCATTGGTGTGTATGTACTTGTGTTGTTTGTTTGTGCAGGCGTGGTTCATGGATCCATTTGGGGTCCTTCATGATGGAAAACAACCTTATCCTGGTGCAATTTCTACATGTATGTATTCATATGTGAGTTTTAGCATTTTAGTGTTCCTGTTTTAGGCTGTTATTGATATTTTAATGATTAACGCTATTACATATATAAATAGATGTGATGATCATGCAGTATTGGCATGTTAAAGTGTATTAACTTCATTGTTATGCTTCATCCAATCGCATCACATCACGTCACATTAGTTTATATAAATTACTTTGAACATGTTTTGTGTATTTTTTGGCACTCTGGATGGTGAACAGTAATGCCATGTATAGACTTTTTGTACAAACATGTTCGTTCATGCAGTAGTGACTTATCGAATTGTTTTAGCTTTATTGTTTAGTCGAAACATATTATTTCACAGCAATTTGTAGGAGAGTTTGTGTATATAGTTATATTTTGTATGGACACTGATAATAGTTTGACAACTTGAATCTTTGGGTTGTGTTTATTAGGTGGTGATAGTAATAAAGCTTGACTATTTGTGGTTGTATGTTTGGTAATAAGCTTTGGATGTGTACGTGATGGGGAATGTCAACTTATTTTGTATATTAGTCCTCGTAATGTTTAGCTTTAGATTTTTGGGTTAGATAGCTTGACTGTATAAATCATATGAGAGTGTATTGTTTATGAATTTCTCTTTTTGGGTGACAAAAAAAAAGCTAATAACCACTAATGCAAAAATGGTGATCATGAATAACTCTTCATGGCGTGTTTCAACTACAATGGAAAAGAGCTATCACTAGTGGAGAATTAACACATCAGTACTTACAAAGGTTGGTTATTGCATCTTATAAGATTAAAGATTAAGAAATCATTTATTATTAATATGAATTAATATTTTGTATTGTTTAACTCTTCTGCTGAGTTTTAATGTTTGCTTTTGGTTTATAAAAGCATGTATTTTGTTTTGTGTCAACTTTTAATTCATCATATTCATTTCTTTTTTGTTATCTTGTACTTTAAATCAACCCTCCTGGTGGTTCAATTGATGGTGTTATTTTTTATTGGTGGAACTATATTCAGTGATCCATCTATTCTATGGTTGGTGCTTGTTAAAAGATCTTCTTTCTTTGCTCAAATTTTCACATAGATTCTACTCTCTCAACCTATAATCCTTGTGTGTTTTTTATTATTATATTTTTCATTTCTAACTAAAATGTTATTTTAGTGTAGTGTTTTTCAGTCATATTTCATCCTCCAAATGACATGTGTCTTGTTTGTTTTTTATGCATTGTTTAGAGTTGTAGAGTACATCTCACTTTTGTTTTCATGGATTATACTATAAATTGGAAAGATGATGCTTGGTTTTTAACACTTGGAATGTCTTGTGTTCACATGACTTGGAGTGATTGGGATACTATATCCCTTGAGGTATGATAAGTAATAAAGTTTAATAGTTGTTTGTTACTTCTAATTTTCTTGGCGCTTCAATTGAATCCAATAACATGTAACTACCTAGGATTCTCTCTTTCATTCTTTGATCGATGTAAGGTGCAAAAAAATAAAGAAATTGAGGAGAATAAATCCTTTTTTAAAGAATGAACCATTTTCAACTTGTTTAAATTGGCAATTATCAAAGGCTTGAAACTCTCACCCTCGAGTGCAAAATAAAAACATTTCCTTTTAGGAAATAAGTAAAAATTTGTACTTTTCGCATATTCTAGACTTTAAAAGAGAGACTTAATTGAGTGTTTAGGATTTTACCATTTCGATAGTTGATATTCAAAAGTGTTATTAATCTTTTGCATTTTCCTTGTAATTAAACTTCAAAGTATTCTTGATTTTCCTTAGGTTCACACATAAATTCTTTGTGTTGTTTTTTTTTAACATTATTTATGGTTTATTTACTTTCATTATGAATTCCCTAGGTTTCTGCATAACATAAACATCACAATGTAATCTACTTGACATGATTAGAGAGCTAAAAACATTAAACCAATTATACTTACATAATTGGTTGAAAGAATTAAAATTAGGATGTCCAAACTTCTTCATGCGGCTTCCCATGAAAGGATCACAAGGCAAGTAAAGATTTTTCATAACATCAGTATTTGAACTTGGCTTTGCTTTCAAAGACATAATCAAACCCCGTCTTCACCACCATTCCAAATGAGTCAACTTGAAAATTAAGTCAATATTGATAAGTAAAGGTTTGAATTTGATTTAAAATTAATCTAACTTTGGATGCTATTCGAGTCAATTTAAACTCGAATTGTTTATGAAAATGGGTTTAATCATTTTGCTTAAACCCAACTCATTTGAGTTGAGCTTAAATTTGAGTTCAAATTGCTCAAATCAAATCAAACCTTATCTAAAACCTCTTATACAATTATCGTAGATTCAATTGATTTAATAGTTTCATACTATTAAAATAACAATATTAATTTAGTTTGATTAAATTAAAGTGATATTAAGTGTGCATTTATAAGAAGTACTAATAATAATTTGTTATTATGTGATTTTGTGTTATTTAATTTTTAATTTAAAATCATTCAATCATATAATAATATATTATCATTTATATATAAATCAGTGATAAGTATACATAGTTTTTATTGTTTGAGCTAAAAAAATTGATTTTATAATTTAGATGAGTTAAATTAACTCTAATAACAAAAGCAAATGCGAGTAAATTATATGTTCAAGAGTTAACGTCATAATCCAGATAATATTACAACCTTCATATTTCAAGCGAATCGTGATTCGATAGATTATAAAAAATAATATAAACTCTCTTATAATTTTTTTATTACATATCTTAGTTTAGAATTATTTTTATCAAAATAATATTTATTGATATAAAACTTTTATTTTTCATGTATTTTTTAAGTGTATTTGGTTAATTCAATTTTTTCTTATTGAGAATGATGTTTTATTGGAATCAGATAAACTTTTTAACCGACTAAATGGTTTAAAAAATAAAACTTTCATCTTAAATATTTTTTTAATATAAAAAACAAAACAACAAATATTTTTTTTTGTTTTATTCTGAATGTATTTTGAAGAAATAAATTTTAGAAAAGAATATAATTTTAAGCCATGTTGTCGAAATATTATTAAAAATTAAAAATTAAATATTTTTAAATCATAATGATTAATTATAATTTTTTCAAAAATAATGAAATAATAAATTTTATTGACTGGTCAATTCAATAGTTAATATAAGAAATAGAACAAAAGAAATGAGGACTTGACAACATCACATGAGACGCATTTTCCATAACTTTGTTTAGAAAAAGTTAACCCTGTGACAATAAGTCCAATTAACCCGTGTTAGTACGAAGAAGGAGACAACAAGGGAAAATAGTAAATGATTTAATTATTAAAATAAAAAATATAAATATATTAATGGTTAAAGGTTGTGTTGAGGGAATAGGTTGGACAACCCAATACAAAAAATTTCCTAACAATTACATCAACACATAAAATAGTACAATAATTGATATAAAAATGCGTAATGGGGAGAAAAATAGACAAAATGCAAAAGTGAAGGACTTGAGTTTTGACTACATCACATGGGCGCATTTTCCGTAACATTTCTTGCATGTGGGAGCTAAGGAAATAACAATTTTGTATTCATTTTTCTTTTTGACTTTCCGGTCACTTCAATAATTAAATTTGCTAGACGCAGTAGAATAATGGACATGGGGGCCAGGTACCACTTCAGCGGGGCAGCATCATGACCTTCCTCCCAATGTTGTCATCGATGAAGTCACCATTAAAAATTGGGAAAAGGACTATTTCCCACCCATTTTTTAGCGCATTCTCAAAAGCATACTCATATCAGATAAAAAACCTAAACACTCACCCAAAGTTTAATCTGTTTGTTCCACCCACCTATTTTCTGTTAGATAAAGGGGTAATTTTGTCATTTTATCAATAATATTAAATAATTAAAATTTTATTTCATTTTACCCCATTAATTTAAAAAATTAATATTTGTCTCCTAAATTAAGTTTTAAAAAATTCACTTTTCCCCCCTGAAATGCAGCCAATTTTTCCGGCAACGGCGGAGAAGTTTCGTCCAGAGGTCGACCACCTCTAGAAGACGATCGTCGTCCAGAACTGGACGACGCTTCGTCCAGATCTGGACGACGAAGCGTCATCCAGTCTGGACGACGAGCGTCATCCAGAGAATGGACGAGCGTCGTCCAGAGAATGGACGATCGTCGTCCATTCCAGGGACAACCGTCGTCTGGACGAGCCTTCGTCACTCTCCCTCCAGCCACGTCGTCGCCGGTGGTCGGAGGGAAAATGAAAAAAAATTAGGGATTTGAGGGGGGTGAAAGTCACTTTTTAAAGTTTAGGGATGGGGTAAGGATAACTTTTAAAATCGGAGGGGAAAATGCGATAGAATAAAATCAGGGGAATGTAAACAGTAAAATTACGGTTTTACCCCTCTATTTAACGGAAAATTTAACAGCAGTTGTGGGTGGATGCAAACAGATTAAACTTTGGGTGGATTTTTAGGTTTTTCATCTGGTGTGGGTATGCTTTTGAGATTAGACTAAACAATGGGTGGGAAACAGTCCTTTCCCCTTAAAAATTACCCCAAGTTGTTTTATTTTGAAACAAAACTTTAGAAGAAGGTTTCAACTGTGATGTGCTATTTGATATAATTTTAACTTCTTATGGGATACAAATAACTATATAAACACATAAAGAGTATAATTTCAAGACACATTGTGAAAATATTATTAAAATTTAAAAAATTATAAATAAAATATTTTCAATTCATAGTGAAAACAAACGCTTAATTATAATTTTTTTGAAAATAATAGACTAATAAATTGTACTAACCAGTCACTTTAATAATTGATATAAAAAATGAGAAAATACAAAAGTGGGGGGTTTGACTACATTAGGGCACGTTTTTCATAACTTTGCTTAGAAAAAGATAATCTTGTGACAATACAGTAATTTAGGTAAGCAGAGATAACTTCATCTTAAAATTAATTTAATTTTAGATTATATTCAAATTAATTTAAATTTGAATTATTTATAAAAATAAGTTTAATTATTTTATCAAATTTGACTTATTTAATTTGAATTTAAATTACTTAAATAGAATCAATTTGTACATTCAATTGATTTATTAGTTTCATACCATTAAAATAAAAATATCAATTTAGTTTGATCAAAATAAGTGATTTTAAGTATGCATTCAAAAGAAGTACCAATAAGGATATTGATGATGATTTGTCATTATATGATTATATGTTATTTTATCTTTAATTTAAAATTATCCGATTATATAATAATACATCATCATTGATATGTAAATTGATGACAAGTACACAGTTTTTATTGTTTGAGCAAAAAAAATGATTTTATAATTTAGATAAATTAAATTAATTCTAATAACAAAAAAAAAATTAGGTGAACAAATGATATATTTAAGAGTTAACATCATAACCTAGTTAATGTTATGAGCTCTATATTTCGAGTGAATTATGATTCGATAGATTAGAAAAAAAAAAACATCAACTCTCTTATAACTTTTCTATTACGTATCTTAGTTTCGAATTATTTTTATCAAAATGATATTTATTGATGTAAAAACTTTTATTTTTCTTTTATTTTCCAAGTGTATATTATTCTTTCAAAATTTGTTAATGAGAATAATATTTTATTGAAACCTAAACAAATTTTTTAACAAACTAAATAGTAAAAAAAAAATTCAAACTTTCATCTTAAAAAATTTTTAATATAAAAAACAAAATTTTATATATATATATTTGTTTTATTCTGAATGTATGTTGAAGAAATAAATTCTAGAAAAGAATATAATTTCAAGCCACGTTGTTGAAATATTATTAAAAATTAAAAATTGAATATTTTAAATCATAATAATTAATTATAGTTTTCCTAACAGTGAAATAGTAAATTTTATTTGTCAGTCAATTCAATAATTGATATAAGAAATAGAAGAAAAGAAATGAGGACTTGACAACATCATATGAGGCGCATTTTCCATAACTTTGTCTGAAAAAAGTTAACCTTGTGACAATATGTTTAGTTAACCCGTGAAGAATAGTAAATGATTTAATTATTAAAATAAAAAATATAAATATATTAGTGGTTATGGTTATGTAAAAGGAATGGGTGGGACATCCCAATACAAAGAATTTTCTAATAATTATATCAACACATAAAAGAGTACGATAATTGATATAAGAATGTGTAATGGGATATAATGACAAATCACCATCAATACCCTTCTTTTGGATACATACTTACGATCACTTTAATTTGATCAAATTAAATTGTTATTTTTATTTTAATAGTATGAAACCATTAAATCAACTGAGTTTACAAATTAATTCTATTTAAGTAATTTAAATTCAAATTAAATAGATCAAATTTGACAAAATAACTAAATTTATTTTTATAAATAATTCAAATTTAAATTAATTTGAATAGAATTTAAAATTAAATTAATTTTAAGATGAAGTTACCTCTGCTTATCTAAATCAATTGTACTATCACAAGATTATCTTTTTCCAAGCAAAGTTATGAAAAATATGCCCCATCTGATGTAGTCAAGTTTTCTACTTTTGTATTTTCTCATTTTTTATGTCAATTATTAAAATGACCAATCAGTAAAATTTATTAATTCATTGTTTTTAAGAAAATTATAATTAACCCTTTGTTTTCACTATGAATTGAAAATATTTTATTTATAATTTTTTAAATTTTAATAATATTTCCACATCACGTCTTGAAATTATACTCTTTGTGTGCTAAAATTATATCGAGTAGCATGCCGTAGTTGAATTCTTTTTTTAAAGTTTTGCTTTTCTGAATAAAGCAACTTGGGGTAATTTTTAATGGTGGCCTTATTGATGACAAAATTGGGAGAAGGGTCATGATCCTGTGCCAGCTACAGTGGCTCATGGCCCCCATGTCCATTATTCTGCTACGCCTGGCAAAAGTCAAATTTATTTGCTTGGAAAAAGAATAGATAAGCATAGCTAACTTTGTCTTAAAATTAATTTAATTTTAGATCTTATTTAAATTTGAATTATTCATAAAAATAAATTTAATTATTTTGTCAAATTTGATTTATTTAATTTGAATTTAAATTACTTAAATAGAGTCAATTTGTAAATTCAATTGATCTAATGGTTTCATATTATTAAAATAAAAATATCAATTTAGTTTGATCAAATTAAAGTGATTTTCAGTATGCATTCAAAAGAAGTATCAATAAAGATATTGATGATGATTTGTCATTATATGATTGTATGTTATTTTATCTTTAATTTAAAATCATTCAGTTATATAATAATACATCATCATTTATACGTAAATAATTGATAAGTACACATAATTTTTATTATTTGAGCACAAAAATTGATTTTATAATTTAGATAAATTAAATTAACTCTAATAATAAAAACAAATTACGTGAATAAATAATATGTTCAAGAGTTAGTATTGTAACCCAATTAATGTTATAACATGATATGTTCAAGAGTAAATATCGTAACTTAGTTAATGTTATAACCTCTATTTTTCAAGTGAATCATGATTCGATAGATTAGAAAAAATAACATCAACTCTCTTATAACTTTTCTATTATGTATCTTAATTTTGAATTATTTTTATGAAAATGATATTTATTGATGTAAAAATTTTTATTTTTCTTTTATTTTTTAAGTATATATTATTCATTCAAAATTTTTTAATGAGAATAATATTTTATTGAAACCTAAATAAACTTTTTAATGAGATTTGAACTTTCAACTGAAAAAAAAAATTTTAATATAAAAATCAAAAGAACACTTGAAAACAATATGATATAAAATATTCTTTTATTTTGAGCACTCTTATAAACAAAATTAACAAGTTTTATATCTCACGTTCTTCTCATCCTATTACAATTTTAAATCGTGAAAAATACCTAACTAAAATATTAGCTCTTGAATTTAAAAGTAAAAATTTTTTTTGTTGATTTATTATAGTTTTTATGATAATCACAATCTTTCTTATAATCTTTTGACTAGACTATATCATATTAGTATCAAACTATACTGATGTTTGTATAAAACAGTTCGATATTGAATTTTTTTTGCATTTTTTC
This sequence comes from Mangifera indica, assembly GCF_011075055.1. Taxonomy (NCBI): domain Eukaryota; kingdom Viridiplantae; phylum Streptophyta; class Magnoliopsida; order Sapindales; family Anacardiaceae; genus Mangifera; species Mangifera indica. The sequence continues at coordinate 497,890 of NW_025401105.1, read as the reverse complement.
TCTTTTAGAAAAATCTTGACACAACAAGTGTTTAAAACATAAAATATATAATTGAAATAATTTCTATGAAAGATACATCCAAAACTTTAAGCCCAAGGGAGAAAAAGCTTCAGCTTTTGACTGTTTTAGATTATTATTGGAGAAGGAAAAGCATCCAAGGCGCCTAATTAATTGAATCGATGAATCATCAATTTACGAACACACCAAACTATACATGCACATATAAGTGAAATGACGTTTTTGCCCTCTACCCCACCTACAGTCTTAGATTATTACTGGAGAAGGAAGAGCAAACATGACTCCTAATTAATTGAATCGATGAATCATCCATTCACGGAGACACCAAACTATACATACGCATGTAAGTGAAATGACGTTTCTACCGTCTACCCCACCGACATTGCTCCTCTCTTACCTACTGTCCTACACCATTAACACTAATCCATTTCCCCGTTTCCCATATATTGCCTGGTATTTCGTTTTCTAATATGAAATTAACTGATATTTAACTGATTGATTGGCTGACAAAAAACTGATAACTGAGAGAGAGAGATTAATGGGAATGACCTCTTTTCGATTTTACGGTACAGCATTCCGATTTCTTAGTCTTCGTCTCTTCTATCGGGAACAAAACCCATCAACTTCCTGAACCGAAATTTTACTGATTGAAAGTTATGATTAATGAAGGGTTCTTGCATGTGAATGATATTAGTCGATATGAACATGGCTTCTGCTGATCACCACTGGATCGAATCATCCTGTATCTTTCCAAATTCATATGCAAATTAACATACTAATTGAAAGAGTTGGTAGAGAAAGCCACATCAAATAATAGCCCATCTGTTAGAAAAAAAACATAGTAATTGAGTTTTGTACGGAAAAATAATTTAATAATTAAAATAAAAAGTATAAATATATTAATGGTCAAAGGTGGGACCTCTAATATTCATTTTTCTTTTTTAAAGGTATGAGTTGTAAACCTCACTTGAAACAATCAAACATCCCAAAGTGGATTTTTATGACTTAGATTTGATTAAAATATTCTTTTATTTTCAGCACTCATCTTATAAACAAAATTAACAACTTTCTCTTTCTTTCTCACATTCTTCTCTTCTTCTTGCAATCTTAAATCTTTCCTGACTTTCAACAACTGAAACCATGGTTTATGTTCCTCGGCCTGTTTCCCAACTCGATAATCTATGTATATAATTTTAATATATAATTTAGATATATAAATAATATATTATTATATATTTAAATTATTTTAAATTAAATATAAATTAATTTTTAAACACATAATAATAAATTAACCATATACTCAAAATATTATTAATAAGTTGTTAAATTATGTATTGAATAACAAAATAAGTGGAGTTGTTAATTGATAAGATGGATGAGCATGAGTCAGCTTTAAATTTAGTTTGGTGCTGGTTGGACTGGTAAGGTTCTATTTTTCTTTATTAAAGTCTGCCAACTCCAATTTAATACTCTAAATTATAAATTATTATATAATTAAATATTATTTATTTTTTAATTTAAAATTATTAAATTATATAACACACGTCATCTAAATACCAAATTAATTACTTAAAATTATATGTATATAATTTTATTCTATTTTTAACATGTTTTAAGGTTAATTACGAAAAATACAGTCTTGCCCTTTGAATTTAACAAGATACTACTAGAGTAAGTGCTAGGACAAGACCACATGCTGCATGGGCGAGCAAGCAAGCAGAAGAGCCCTAGCCTAAATAAGGGAGACCAGACTACTGTATTTGAATTTGTGGGCGACCAAAGAGCCCAAAGTAAGCCCTTCCAAGCCCAAAATGGGCTCCCAACATGTGATGAAAAGTCAATAACATGGGGGAAAGGAAGTGGAGAACAAAGATGACGCATGAAGCCAAAATTCCAGCACCAAACATTGGTGGTGGGCAGGAAAAATGTGGTTGACTAGACTTAGAGGGACAGATGGTAGTTTTTCATGAAACACACTTAATTCATAATTTAGTAGCACTATTAGATGATTCCTAGAAGTGGGGGATATCTACTATTTGTATTTTTCTATAAATATAAGTGAAATGTAGGGAAATAGCGAAAAATTAAGTGTAAACACTTTTCTACAGTAAGCTTTGTATTTTTTTTTTTGTGAGTTAATAAAAATATTGAAAATTTTCTCGTATATTAAACTTTTTTTTTTTACATTTCTTATTGTGGATATGTGCATTTTAGGTACGCTAGTTAAATAGATAACTTAGTGCCATCATAACGGTAAACAGTTTATATCAACTCTAAACCTTGTGAAACTTAAGGGTGAATTTAAGAATATTTTTAAAGAGTAAGAGTTTATATGTGATTAGCTTTTTTGTCCATAATGTATTATATTATTATTCGCAGTGACTAAATCACAAGCACCAATTCAAGAAACAAACGCAATGGCACAGCAGGAGAGTGTTGGAGCACCAGGACCGTCAGATGCTGATCCCCACGGGCTATCTAATTCTAGTGGAAGTAGTGGCTCACAGTCACCACATTCACTTGATGATTGCCAGATTGAACCTCAGCCTCTCTCCAGTGAGCCTGAGGCGGAAGATGCAGCTGTACCACCCGGTTAGCGAGAATTACTAACTACATGCCTAGAAATAATTTTCATTTTAATCCCATATTTATTTTATCAATAAAATTATATATACACATTTTTTAATAGATAAATAAGTACATAGATTATATGTTATCATATGATCAAAAAATTCTAAATTAATGATAAAATAATACCCAATTACATGATCACACATTATTCATGTAATTATTTTGTGCATTTAAAGTATATACATATAATATTACTATAATTTTATATGCTTTTAAAATAAGAACAATGGCTAGATTCTGAGTTGCTTAAACTCGAATTTAGGTTCGATTGAACTAGTCGAGTTCAAGTCAAAAATTGAACTCATTTTAATAAACAAATTGATTCAGATAGTAAGATTTGAGTCTATTCGAATTAAATTTAAAATTAAATACTTTTTTTAACCAAATTCAAATCTCAATTTGTCAATCTCAAACAAACTTTTTTAAATTCAAATAACTCTCAAACTAGAATCCAACTTTAGAAATGAGGTCAAGCTTATGTAAATTAATTATCGGATTTTAAATTTAAAAAATAAGAAAAACTAGAAGAATAAAAAATACTACAAAATGGATTGATTGAGTCACACTGGTTTCCATGTGCAAATACTTCTCTGTTTGTGATTTCTTATTGATTTTTGCATGTGTTTCCTTTATCATCATACTCTGAATATTTATCTATCAATTGCTAAGCCAGTCTTCTGTTACAGTATTGTGTTTGACTTTTTCTGTAACTCTTCTTGCCGATTCTAACCATTTTGATTGCCTTTCAGATTTACAGATTGTCTTTCGATTTGGCACTTTCTCTCCAACTTTACAGGGAGTAGACTATGATTTTTTTTAATTATGTGATGTGTCAATTTCTAAGCCTATCCTCTCATATAGTACTGTGTTCGATATATAATTCAATTCTTATCAATACTAACATCTCTCATTGCCTTCAGGTTTACAGAGTATCTTTTCCTTAGCATTCTTTTTTTCTGACTTACAGAGATTATATTTCATTTATTTATTCATTTTATGCAATATTACCATTGTAACACTAAAGGCCGTCAACATATATCACATTGTACGGATAACATGTGCTCAAGACTAGGACTTTTCCCTACCTATAATCTGCACAATCCTCAAGACTAAGATTATTGTTCAACGTCAGTCCAATCAATATCAATCACCTAGCAGATAAGATTCCTCAATTCTCTCCCCAACCATTTCATCCATAACTCTTATTTATTTGAGCTCGGAGGTTCAGATCTCAGCACTCACACAGATGGCAGAGGTTTGTATTCTTAAATTCTTATTTTTCTGAGATATCAACAATCTTAATTGTTCTTCATATCTGTAATTTTTGTAGCTTAAGGAAATGGTGCTGAAAGTTGACCTACAGTGTTCTAAGTGTTACAAAAAAGTGAAGAAAGTTCTTTGCAAATTTCCCGGTAAGTTTCTCTCCTTCTGTTTCCTTCTTTATAGTATTATACGCTTGATTCTGAACTTTTGGGAGGTGGGAATGGGTAGAGATACGAGACCAAGTTTACGACGAAAAGCAAAACACAGTGACAATAAAAGTGGTGAGCTGCTGTCCTGAAAGACTCATGCAAAAGATACGCTGCAAAGGCTGTAAAGTAATCAAGAGTATCGAAATCAAGCAGCCTAAAAAGCCTGAGCCTGCAAACCCAAAAAAAGAGCCTCCTCCTCCAGCACCAACACAGTCCAAGCCTCCTCCTCCACCACCAGAACACTGCAAACCTCCTCCACCAGCACCCTGTTACTCACCTTGCTGCCCGAATTACCCCAAACCCTGTTACCCACCTTGCTACCTGATTTACCCCACACCCTGTTACCCACCTTACTACCCGAATTACTGCAGCTACTGTTGGGGACCGTGTCATTGCAGGAGTCGTAGGGATTGCTTTTGTGAAGAAAATCCCTCAAATTGCTTAGTTATGTAACTGGATTAATGCTTGATATATTCATTGCTATGAATGTCATGTGCTTGATTATCGCGATCGATATTGTTTTTACTGAGGTCATGAATAAAATTAATCTTGCAATTAAGCGATGATTATATCTGCATGAAATTGCTAGTTAATGGTGATAAAAGTTGACCTAAACTGCTTCAAAAAGTCAAGAAAGTGTTGCGTTGCGTAAAATCCCCCGTCAGTCCCTCTTCTGAAAATGTAAGCCATTTGATTTGACTGATTCTCATAAACTTTGATATAATATACAAGTTTAAGATCAGGTTTACAATGAGAGGATTAACACAGTGACATCACATAACCAATGCATAGCAAGTTATCGAATAAATCTTAAATCTCATACTAATATTGTTTAGAAGCCTGGATGATTCAGTTTATCCAAATCATTATCTATAAATGTATTATACTTTAAACTCATCCATACATTGTCTTATTATAATTAATGTTAACCGTAGTCAATATAAAGTGGGGTGTTGTTGTTGTTGTCTAAAAAAAAAATGGAAAAGATCTGTTGCAAGGGTGGTTAGTCAGTCATAAGTATAGAAATCAAACCAACTGAGAAAAACAAAGATGAGGAACGACCAAAAAATCATTTAAAAAACCGAAAAAAGAAGATAAACCAATTGATGATGAGAAGAAAAAACCTAGATACCAAGCCTAATTATAAATCATCTATTAAACTTGTTATAATTAAACTACACAAAATACCTATATCGGACAAAGTGTTACAAAGGTCATTATGAAAGGCCATTTTGTGATAGGTGGGGAGGTTTCATCTCCTCTCTAACCAATATTACCGCATACTAATCTTGTACCATAAATTTTTGTGAAGATTAGAATACTTCTTTCGAAATCTATACAATTTTTTTTTTTCACTCATCAATTTTGTACTGATTCTCTCTGATACATATAATATCTTATTAAACCTCATTCACACAATCACTCAAAATAATCCTTAACCCTCCTCCATAAAGGTGTGTGGTGTCACCTCACAGAAAGAGATGCTATTAGGTATACCTCTTTTTCTTTCTCCAAAAAGAAAAGAATTTAAAAAAAATGGAAGAAAAAAAAAACTGAAGAAGAAGAAAAGAAAAGAATTAAAAAACAAGGAAAAAAATGAAGGAGAAAAGAAATGAAAAATTTTAAAAAAGAAAGAAAAGAAAAGAATTAAAAAAATGAAGAAAAAGAAAAGAAAAGAACAAAAAAAAAAAAAATTTTGACAGTGGAGTTTGATTCTTTTTTTGAAATTTTAGAATTTGGTTCTTTTTTGTTTACTATTGAATTTTTTGGTCAGTAAAGTTTGGTTCTAATTTTATTTTATTTTATTTTTACTATTGCTTAATTTCACTGCTGTTTTTTAGCCATTTATTTTTAAGTATGTAAGTACGTAGCTTATTATTGTTTAATTCGTAAAATTAGCCCAATAACTATAAGGGATAGAAAATTAGAGAGAATACAAGCCAAGAAATGTAGAGAGAATACGAGAAAGTTAAGTGCATAGTTAGGAAGATTGAAGAAGACCAACAAGTGCAAAATGTTAAGGAAATCATGTATAAGTGGGAATATTGATTCTCTTTTTTCCTTTAATCAAGTCAAGCAGCAAAACAACAGCAAGCCAAGATACAGATGGAATACAAGAAAGTCAAGTGCATACTCAGGAAGATTGAAGAAGACCGACTAATGCAAAATATTGAGGAATTCATGTTTAAGGGGGAATATTGAGTCTTTCTTTCTTTTTTTTTTTTCCATCCAGCCTCGTAGCAGAACAACAACAAGGCACAACAAGCCAGGATGGACCCGTGCAAAACAATTATTGACCTAAACTTATAATAATACAGTAGATTTTTAGGGTTATATATTGGGATTTATTTAATATATATAATGTGTGTAGGCAAGCATTGCAGATTTATGAATTGCCTTCAAGGATAACTAAAATTATACATTCATGCTTCAGAGACAATACATTTTGAAATTTTATTGGAGACCTGAATTGAAGAGGCTTTTGTTTATCTTTTTAATCGGGGAAATTATAATAAATGGCCAAAATTAAGGGGGTCTAAGAGAAATTACCAAAACAATCAGGTTAAAGCAAAAATGCCCAACTTTTGTGAAATGACCAAACTGCCCCTATATATAAACAAAGAAAATTTTCTTTTTTCCCACGGTAATCTTCCACGTTTTTCATTGTACAAATTCAAAGAAAATTCACGCTCCATGGTCGAAGAGATTTTTGGCGATTTTCGTGCATTTTGACGATTAAAAATGGTAAAGAAGGTTAGTATATCTTTCCTAATTTTATTTGAATCAAGTTATTATTTATATTATTAAGATTTGAGTGAGACTTTGCGGTTTGAAACTTTAGGGTTTCAATTTTGAACAATGCTTAAAATGTTTTTATTCTTGATTGTTTTCGTTGAATTTGTTAAGGGGTTTTGTGTTATAACCTATATAGATTTGATATGTGTTGAAATTGGAGGCCAAAACGACTAATTTTTAGCTAAAAAATGCGTCCGAAGTGATCAGCAGTCCGACCATGGGAACAGTGTATCCCACGATCAGGAGAGATTGACCGTGGGTTAGGGGGTTAAGTAGCATTTTTGAAACATTAGGGAGCTGGCCGAGACTAGTTAGTCTACGACGGGTGTTTCTGAAATTTGCCATGTAATAGTGGGCTGACGTTGTGAATACCGTGGGTTAGGGGAAAAATTTACCTTTTTGAAACTACAGGGGCACTATAGATTAGAAAATTACTGAGGGGGCAAAAGATAAATATTGGACCTATGTGTAGCAGAAATTTTCTCAGGGGGTAAATTGATATTTTTCATATCTAGGGTTTCTCAACATGTAGTTTTCGAATTTTATATCCGTTTTTTTTGTTTTAGGGTTTTTCAATATGTAATTTTTGAATTTGAGATTTGGTTTTTCGATTTTTGTGTTTTTTGACACATTTTACGATGTAATGACGTAATTTTAGTTCAATATTTTGGTTTTTTCATTTATAGGATATATCGATTCGTATTTTTAAATTTTAGTTTCGTTTTTCTGAATTACATTGTTTTATGATATATCGATTCGTATTTTCCAGATTTCTGAAAGATTTTTTGATTAGTGACATTCTTACGTATTTCAACTGATAGAGTTCGAATTTCAATTTTGTTTTTTCAATTTTTGCTGTTTTAGGATAAATCGAGTCTTTTTTTCAGATTTTCTAATGATTTTTTGATTGTTCACATTCTATCGCATTTTAATGTATAGAATTCGAATTTCATTTTCATTTTTTCAAATTTCACCGTTTTATGATATATCCACTCGTATTTTCCAGATTTTTGAATGATTTTTCGATTGTTGACATTCTAGGGTATTTTAACGTTTAGAATTTGAATTTGAATTTCGTTTTTTCGAATTTCACCATTTTAGGATATATCGACTAGTATTTTGAAGATTTTCGAATGATTTTTTGATTATTAACATTTTATGGTATTTCAAAGTATAGAATTCGAATTTCAGTTCTGTTTTTTGGATTTTCGTCCTTTTAAGATATATCGATTCGTATTTTCAAATTTTTGGTTGATTTTTTGATTGTTAACATTCTAGGGTATTTCAAGGTATAGAATTCGAATTTTATTTCCGTTTTTTCGAATTTTACCATTTTAGGATATATCAACTCGTACTTTCCAGATTTTAGAACAATCTTTTGATTGTTGACATTCTAGGGTATTTCAACGTTTAGAATTCGAATTTTAGTTTTGTTTTTTCGAATTTTACTGTTTTAGGATATATCGACTCGTATTTTGAAGATTTTCGAACGATTTTTCAATTATTTACATTTTATGGTATTTCAAAATATAGAATTCGAATTTCAGTTTCGTTTTTTGGACTTTATATCGACTCGTATTTTGAAGACTTCCAGGAGGATGTTTTTGAGGCTATCCATGTTGAGGTATATCAATTCTAATTAGTACATAAATATTCATATATATTGTTCACTGAGATTTTCAAAATTACAATTTAGTAGTCTGTCGAGGGGGCACACACGATGGACTTGACCATGATTCAGGATTCTTCAGCTAAACCTCCTCCTACATACATGAAGAAGGTAACATTAATCGATTAATGCATAATTGTTATATAGGATGAAATAATGAATTAATAGTTGTATGTACTTACAATTGATTCGTACGACACACGATCGGATCGTCTGGAAGGGTCCACTCATTTGCACCCCGTATACAAATCTAATCAAAGGGAAGGTGAAACAACAACTCAGGACGATTCCATCCTTTGCCTCAGAGCGTAAGAAATCTTTCCTCATGTGGTACACTAGAGCTGCGACTTCCAACTCGCATGATGTTTACTTCATCGGTTCGAAGTCGAAGGACAGTTTTTGGTGCCTTGTGGTAGAGTTACGTGAGTGGTTAACCGACAATGCAAGTTGTCTATACTATATAATTTGGTTAAAAGTTTGATATATTCGTCAATAACTAACACATTTGAAGTTGTTTATACCATTTCAGCATGTGGATTCCTTTTTGGCTATATTACGTCAGCATCAAGACGATCACCGTTTGACTATTTCACAGCACTGGATGACTGCCCACACATTCTTTGTAAGACATATTAAGATAGCCTGGAAGATTTGGTAGGCCACACCGGATGAGGAGTTTTAGTTTTCAGGACTCTTCACGAGAATGGTTGAGGCAGCTTATACCTCGGGGTTGTTTTACAAACCATGGGGTTGATAAAGTATAATATAATAGTATTTTCAGTACATTTTACGTTAAATTAGTTTATACTCAACTTTAATTTGTCACTGTTTATAGGTTTACATTCCTATAAACTTCGACTACGCACATTAGGTGATCGAAGTTATAGATTTTCTTGAGTGGTTGATTACGGTATACGATTCGAATGTATCATACTCAAGGAATATGGGGTCTCTTGAGCGGCGGATGCGACCATACACAACATTCATAGTTGCATTATTAGAGGCGACAAGTTTTTGGACCGCTTTTGGGTAGACTCTAAGACATGATCCCCTCGTGTTACATCGAGCGACGGATGTCCCTCAGGAGGGGGGAGGCTTTGGTGACTGTGACATGTTTATGTTACCTTTTTTTGAGTGTTTGGAATTGTCATAGAGTGTTGATTTTTCCAAGAGTCGTCTACATCCATGCATCGACATTTAACGTCGCAGTTGTATTTTCATTGTATCGAGTAGATCATGGGTGCATATTTAGTTAGCACATTATTTATTTATCGTTCTTCATATATTCTTATGTGTATATTTATTATATGTACGTATGTATACGATTTACTTTATCTATCATTATATATGGATATCCTTTTGATTTCATTTTTTAAATAATCTTGTCACGGAAATAATGATATGTGATTTGAGTGATGTTACTATCAAATAATGAAATACTCAAACAACTCATTCCAATAAATATGAAATGAAGAAATTATTCATACTAAAGCTATTACATCAAAAAACCCCTCACATTTTTTTAATATTTAATTTAACCCCCTATAATTATTTAACAATTTATGTAACACTCTCATATGTTATCTTGTATCAAAATGCATTTATTTGTTTTTAACATTCTATTTAAAACATTTTTACAATGTTTAATATCAAAATACCCCTTATATTTTTTTAATATTTTATTTAACCCCCTATAATTATCTAATAATTTGTTTAACAACCTTTTCTATTACCTTGTATCAAAATGTATCTATCTATCTATTCTTAACATTTCATTTAAAGTTTTCTTGCTATGTTTAATATCAAAATACCTTCTATATTTTTTAATATTTCATTTAACCCCTTGTACTTATCTAATATTTTATTTAATACCATCATATATTTTCTATTATCAAAATACATCTATTCATTCTTAACATGTTTCTAAATCCTTCATATATTATGAACTATCAAAATACCCCCATGTTTCTTAACATTTCATTTAACACCATTTAACACCATTTTTCTTAACATTTCAGTTAACCTTTCAGTTAACCTATTATTTAAATCCTTCATGTATTATGTAATTTCAAAATACCCCCTATATTTTTTTAATATTATAAGTTTGGATGTTAATGCCTATTTCATGATTTTAATTTGTTTTTCTTCTTTTCTGAAAGGCAAGACAAGAAACCACAGTGAAAATCGTGTTCTCTTTGTAGAAAACATATTAGCTCGACTTGGCATATTTGTCGATCAAGATCTAGTGAGAATTTGGCTTATCTAGCTTGATAATGATGTTACTTGTTTATAGTTTTTGGCTTTGTTGTAACCTTTATTTAGATTACATATATTTAGCTTTTGTTATTATACTAAATTTGAACTAGTTTCTAATTGTAGTCAAGTTACTTTTTAACATTAATAATATTTTACCAAAGTGATCAATTTATGATTGTGTTGTTCATTCTTTTTAATTTTAATCTGCGAATAGAAATGCATGGAGAAGATACTTAAGAGATGAATGATGTTAGACCTTACAAGTTCACCTCATGGGACTGAAAATAGTGTTGATGCTAGACCTTTCAGTGTTGCAATTGCAACATATACATCTGTCTCGCATAATTAATAAGGTCATGATGTTAATCCATTTCAAAGAAAGACTGAGCAAAGATATCTACCGTTTGGAGCAATTTTAAAGAAGTGATCCCACTTGATAGTAAGGAAAAAGCGAAACGTATTCATTGTAAGATAAGAATTGTGATAATAGGGTTTAAGAACACAACTTTGTTTTTCAAGGCATTTGAAAGATTGCGTGGGGCGAATAAATGTACAGAGAAAACAACAAATGTTTTTCCAAAAAGAAGGGTCAACTCCTAATGGAGGTGGAATCGTGATGTCTACACTTATAGATTGTTATGCATTAGGTGTTACATTTGTCAATCAATCAGAGGTCGGGCAAGTGAATTCTTTTTGAGAGATTATGCAACAATTGTATTTGCCTCACCTAAAGCTCATTCTTGATTGTAAATAAAGGCAACATTCTACTTATGATATGGTTATAACTATAATCAAGTCGAAAGAGGTGTTCCCAAGATTCAACGATCAAAAGTCACATTATACTTCTTGCCCAAAACTAGAAGATAGGAAGAACATGGAGAAAGTTTGATCCATTTTAGAGGTCATTAGTTTTACCACTAATATCATCTTTGGGACTGACTATACAACTTCAAATTTATTTCTAAATAAATTTTTTCGAATGAAAGTATTGATAAATGAAAAGTCACAAGATGAAGGTAATTCTGTTTGATCCATGGTGGCCGATATGAAGATGGAGTTTGATAAGTATTGGGGAGAATGGAAATTATTAATGGTTGTAGCTGTAATCTTGAACCCCAAACGCAAAATACATTAAGGTGATTGAATTTTGCTTCCCACAAATATGTCCTCGGCATAAAGCAGAAGAAAAAGATTGTAAGAGTTCGAGATGCCTTGTATGAGCTTTATGATTAATATGTGATTAAAAGTCAGTCTTCCAACATGGAGAAAACTGCTAAAACTCAAGTGGTTGATCGGGTGAGTGTACAAGGTGGCACTTCTAATTGGTCAATATTCAAGCATTTTGCGAGGGCAGTTAAAACTATTCAACTACAAGAAATTGAATTATGAGGGATGTTATTTACGTGAGAGGGACAAAGATACATTTGATGCTCCAAAGTGGTGGAAGGAACAAACTTTGAAGTTATCATATTTTTTCTAGGGCGAATGACTATGTCCCACCCAATGGTTGATGCAAACCCACTTCTCACCTACTAACTATTAAAAATCTAAATATCCACCAATCTATTAAATTTTACTGTTACTGTTAGGGGTAAAATTATGATTTATCAAAATATTTTAAAAACAAAGGATTTATCACATTGCCCCCTCCCCAGAGTTTGAAAATCTTACAAATTTTCCCCCACCTAAAGTTTGAGAAATCAACATTTCCCCCTAGGGTTTTTCTAGCCCCCACTATCAATGAATAGAGAAAGCAACAACAATGTCCGGCCTCCCTTCTAGCTTCCTTTTTAGTTTTGCTCCATTTTCGACTATCACGGACTGACAAAATCGGTCGACCAAGAGAATAATTGCATCAAAGACGAAGAAAGGTCTTCATCGACTGATTTTCTCAATTGATGATGATAAAAAATGGAGTAGCACTGAGAGAGGAGCCAGGAAGGAGGGAGAATGCAATCGACAGTGGTGGTTGGAAAAACTCTAAGGGGAAATGTCGGCTTTTCAAACTTTGGATGATGGGAAATTTGTTAGATTTTTAAACTTGTGGGGGGGATTTGATAAAAATTTTAGTTTTTTTAAATATTTTGATAAATAATAATTTTACCCCTGATAATAACTGTGAAATTTAACAATTGGATAGGTATTTAGATTTTTAATAGTTAGCAATTTGGATTTTTGATAGTTAGCAGATGGAAAGTTGGGTTTACATCAAACGTTGGGTGGGAAATAGTCATTTGGCCATTGTTCTATCATGGCTTGTAATGTATTACCTATTCCTATCACCATGGTGACTTTGGAGGCTAATTTTACTGTAAGTAGTAGAGTTACCGTGTCCGAAAATGGTGCAAATTCTACTTTGTGGAGGTGATTAGTATTGCAATCAATATGAAGTAAAGAAAATGAACAAAAATCCGTTCCATAAATTCGAATTATAAAGTCACAATGCGTGGGGATAATTTAAATTGGCATACACATTTATTTACAACTTATTTTTTTAATTCAAAATTTCATCTTAATAGTTTTACACAAATGCTTAGTTGTTGATGTCATTGTTTTGGCTTAGGTTACACTGAGAAAATCAAATTTTGCTCTTTATCCTAATCATCAATTTGCCTCTAAGAGTGTTTCTTGAGATTTCAGCTTTTTCTTTTTTTTGAATTTAGGTGTGATTTGGTAGTGTTGAGCATGAGGAATTTTATTTGATGTTATTTGTTTGCTGTTGTATATGATAATGAGAAGATTATGCTCACAATAAGTTTTGACAAACACAAATCGAGTTAGAGCTTCAGCTTCAACTTAGGTGAAAAATTCTTATCTCGAGCTTGAACTTACAACTTGAGCTCTTTAAGTTTAAGCTAGAGCCGTACATATGCCTTATCAAATCAACTTAAATAAAAAATTTTTATCTCAAGCTTTAGCTTACAACTTGAGCTCATTAAGTGTAAGCTTGAGCTCTACATATGCCTTATCGAATCAATCTCGAACCAATCAGTAAACTTAATTAAATATACATAAATGACAAAATTCATCATTTAATTAAGATAAATTTTAATCATAATTCTTCTATACCTTTTTAAAGAAAAATATCCAATAAATAATTATATTATAAATGTGCAAAACAAGTTTATATGATCATTGTAAATTTTAATGTTTATGAAGGTTCTGTTTTGCATGATAAAATTTGTATACAACAAGACATAACTTAAAATTTCATTTTATACTCCTAAAAACTTGAATAAAACTGTGTGCACTAAGTTTCAAGTATCCAATTAAATACTCAAATAATGTGTTATCATATAATTGAGTATTTTTGAATTAAAACTAAAATAATATTTAATCACATAATATCAGTTTATCTAAATATAAAATTGAGTTTTTAAAACTTGGGTGTATATAGTATTATTCTATAACTTTGGCCAAATACAACACAAATTAAAGAGGTGAAAGACACATAAGCAAATTGAAATATTGTAATTTATTTCCATTGTATAATTTTTAAAAGTTGATGACCTAAATTGGCTGTCCTAATGCTTTTTTGTTTTGTGGGTACACGGAATATATTTTTAATACCCTTGACCATATGAACACAGGCTTACTTGCTCCTTCATGCCAAGGATGGTATCCAATAAATTATTTGCATGGAATACATTTTTAAAATCATTATCCATCCTAACTATTATACCGAATTACATTTAACCTTTTCTTTACTTATATTGTATGTAAATATAATGCTTCTTATTGGCAAGAAAAAGTTATAATATTCTTAACTTGCGCTTTTTTCTTTAAAGATTCCTGCTCAATGCATGGGACAAATATTTTTTAGATTCTTTGCTCCTATGACAAGGTTATGTTTTACAGGGCATAAGGCATTTGCTTTCTAAAAGACGTAACAACATGGCCAGCTTATGTTTTGCATCAATGGGGTTACCAATCACTGCACGTTTCCAGTTGATTCGCAGCAAAATTCATTATTTGCTTCACTTTTATTTTTTCCTTTCGACAAGAATAAACTCAATATAAGTTACTAGAAATAACATATTAACTTTTAGAGCAATGTTATATCTATTTAGTTTTGAGTAACCAATTGAATATCTAAATAATGTATTATTATATTATATTATTTTATTTTTAATTTAAAATTATTAAATTACATAATAACACATTCTTTAAACATTCAATTATATACTCAATACTGTGTGTTCATAATTTTATTTTATTTTTTATCGTATTTTAAGGTTAACTAGAAAAAATACACTCTTGCCCTTTGAATTTAACGGGGTGAGTCTTACGGGCGAATACAAGATGATTTTTTTTTTTTTTTAACTTATGGATGAATTTAAGAATATTTTAAAAGAGTAAGAGTTGACAAATAATTCGCTCCCTTGTACATAATGTCTTATATTATTTTCCCCCTTTCTCGCTACCTGCTGCAAGCCTGCAACTAAATCACAAGCACCAATTCAAGAAACAAAGACAAAATGGCAATGCAGGAGAGTATTGAAGCACCAGCGCCGTTTGATGCAGATCCGTACCGGCTGCCGAATCTTACTGGAAGTAGAAGCTCACAAACGGCATTGTCTGAGGCAGAAACTGCAGCTGCACAACTCCGTAAGCAAGAACTACTGACCACATGCTCTGAAATCATTTTCATTTCAATCCCATATTTATTTTATCAATAAACTCTGCATATACATTTTTTGATATACAAATAAATACACAAATTATGTATTATTATGTGATTGAATGTTTTTAAATTAAAAATAAAATAATATTCAATCACATGATCATACATTATCTATATATCATATTTTTGTATTAAAAATATATACACATAGTATTATTATAATTTTATATGCTTTTGAAATAAGAATAATGGCTAGATTTTGAGTTACTCGAACTCAAATTTAAGTTAGATTAAACAGTAGAGTTAAAGTCAAAAATTAAATTTATTTTTATAAATAAGTCGATTTGAAAATTAGGATTTGAGCTGACTTGAATTAAATTCAAAAGGAGATCTAGTTAATGTAAATTAATTATTGAATTTTAAATTTAAAAGATAAGAAAAACTAAAAGAAATAAAAATACTACAAAATGGATTGATTGGGTCACACTGGGCCAATTGATTAGGGTAAAGGAAGCCCAGTGGTGAATCCAACTATACAGGGAAATTATTAAAAATGGCCAAAATGCCCTCCCACCGAGCAAAATGCCCAAAGTCACTATTTTCAAGCAAAAATGCCCAAATTCACTATTCTTAAGCAAAAATGTCTATAACTTTTTCTAAAATACCAAAATTACCATTCCCTTCATTTAATAAACCTTCCTCACTCATTATGAGGGGTTAAAAAAATTTTATTAAAATTAGAGGGGCATTTTAATATTAAATATTATAAGAACATTATAAATTTCTCAATGAAATTTTAGGAATAGATAATTGAGGGGTCAAATGAAATGTTATTAAAATTTGGGGGGCATTTTAATATTAAACATTGTAGGAGCATTATAAATGAAATTTTAGGTTTTTTCGAATTTCACCGTTTTACGATACATCGACTCATATTTTTCATATTTTCGAAGAATTTTTCGATTGTTACCATTCTAGGGTATTTCAACTTTTAGAATTCGAATTTCAGTTCTGTTTTTTCGAATTTCAATGTTTTACGATACATCAACTCGTATTTTTTAGATTTTTGAAGAATTTTTCGACTGTTGCCATTCTAGGGTATTTCAACTTTTAGAATTCGAATTTCAGTTCTGTTTTTTCGAATTTCACCGTTTTATGATACATCGACTCGTATTTTTCAGATTTCCAAAGAATTTTTCGATTGTTGTCATTCTAGGGTATTTCAACTTTTATAATTCGAATTTCAGTTTTGTTTTTTCGAATTTCATCGTTTTATGATACATCGACTCGTATTTTTCAGATTTTCGAAGAATTTTTCAATTGTTGTCATTCTAGGGTATTTCAACTTTTAGAATTCGAATTTCAGTTCTGTTTTTTTGAATTTCACCGTTTTACCATACATCGACTCGTATTTTTCAGATTTCTGAAGAATTTTTTGATTGTTGTCACTCTAGGGTATTTCAACTTTTAGAATTCGAATTTTAGTTCCGTTTTTTCAAATTTCACCTTTTTACGATACATCGACTCGTATTTTTCAGTTTTTCGAAGAATTTTTCGATTGTTGCTGGATAGTAACATCACTCAAATGACATATAAAAATGAAATCAAATACATATCTATATATAATGATAGATAAAGTACATCATACACATACGCACATACAACAAATATATACATACGAACATATGGAGAACAATAAATAAACAATGAGCTAACTAAATATACATCCGTGAGCTACTCGATATGGTGAAAATATAACTGCGATGCTAAACGTCGACGCATAGAGGTAGATGACTCTCGGGGAAAATCGACGCTCCGTGACAACGCCAAACACTCAAAAAAACGTAACATAAACACGCTACAGTCACCGGAGCCGAATCCCTATTGAGGGGCATCCGTCGCTCGATACAAAGCGAGGGAATCATGTCGTGGAGTCCTCCCAGAAGCTATCCAAAAACTCGTCACCTCTAATAACGCGGGTTTGAATGTCATATACGGTCGCATGCGCTGCTCAAGAGACCCCATATTCCCCGAATATGATACCTCCGAATCGTATACCGTAATCGATCACTCACGGAAATCTATAACTTCGACGACCCAATGTGCGTTGTCGAAGTTTATAGGGATGTAAACTTATAAACAATGACAAATCTATAACTCTGAATTTTTTGGACAATTTCGCTTAAGCCCCCTTACTTTTGCCTATTTTTAATAATTTCCCAACTATATATTGACCATAAAAGAATTAAATTGGCCACCCTTTAAATTTGAGAAGCCTATTTTTCCTCCCGTCAATCAATTCTTTTAATAAAAACCGTTAATTAATAAGTCAAATATGCCATTTGACTAAAAATTCTAACATCTACTAAAGCTGCTAGGCCGCCAAGATCACATGAACAACCAGAGCCCTAGTTGAATTATTATGGATGGGCTTCTTCTTGTCATAACTGAGAAGTAGCTTCTGATTGCCAGATTCGATGAGTTAAAAAAACCAAGACCCATTTTTCTTCTGCCACCTAGCAAAACATCGATCCCCAACTTTTTTATAGACTTCATGAGAGGAATATTTTATACCAGACCCACTAGTGAATTTATTATGCACTTCCAAAAATCCATCACACAAATCATTAAGTAACTTCCTCACTTAAACTTGAGGCTCCACGATTTTTGTCTAATATGAGATACTTATTCTCCAAGTATTTCAAAACTTAGTCAAGATGGATGGGCATAGTGGTGTTAGAGAAGGTATGGGAAGGGAAAGAGGAGAAGAAGAAATGAAAAAAAACTAAACTAAAAAAATGTAATTATAATTGATATTTACAATTAGTTTATATTAGGGTATCATTATAATTTTAATAAATATAAGAATAAATTGATAATTGACATTTGTATTATGTATTAAGAGTAGTTTTGCACTTTTACTAAAGAGGTAAACAAGTAATTTACTGCAAAACCAAATAGTTTTTATTAACAAAATTGACAATAAGTGAAAAATTAATTTTTAACTTAAAAGGTGAAAAATTATCATTTCATCAAAGTTTAGGTTGAACATAGTCATTTGGCCAAAAGTAAATTTAGACTGACAGTCATTTTTCATAAAAATTAGTCATATTTTTTTTATGGGTTAGATCATTTTAATTATTAAATTATATTAAAATGCAAGTGGACAATTTTTATAAGGCCAGACGACTATTTCCCACCCAAGGTTTGATGATTTCTCAAGTTTCCACCCTTTAACTATGGAAACACCAAACACCTACCTATGGCCGGTTAGATTTAACAAAACCCTAACGGTGGTAAATTTAATCTCATTTTCCCCCCTAAAAGTTTAAAAACTAACATTTTTTCCCTAAGCTAAGTTTGAAAATATCGCATTTCCCCCCTAGGGTTTATCTCTTCGGCGCCATCACCGGCCGTCTTCCCCTCCCGACGGTTTCTCTTCCACCGACGGCCGCCCTAAACTCTTGCACTACTCATCTGACGCAGAGATAAGTCATCTGGGAAGAGAAATCGTCTTCCCAAACGACTTATCTGACGACGACGATCGCAGTTTTCTTCATCGTAGTTGGAAGATGAAGACGAAGATTATGCCCGATCGCAGTTGGAAGATGAAGATGACGACGACTGGGAAGACAAATTCGTCTTCCTCGACGAAGTTCTTCGTCTTCCACGGCTTCTCCGACTCTGATGGGGGGTCCAAATGGGAGGAAAGAGATCGCCGGAAGGAGAGGATGCTTCGGGAGGGAGAAACCGTCGGCAATGGAGCCGGAGATTTAAAAAAGAAACCCTAGGGTGAAACTACGATTTTTTAAAACTTAGGTTGGGGGAAAATTTTAGTTTTTAAAGTTTAGGGGGGCAAAATAGATTCTATTTAAGTTTATTTTTAATATTATAGAGAAAATGACGATTTTACCCTTGCCACCGTTAGGGTTTTGTTAAATCTAACCGGCCATGGATGGGTGTTTGGTGTTTCCATAGTTAAATGGTGGAAACTTGAGAAAACATCAAACCTTAGGTGGGAAATAGTCATTTGGCCTTTTTATAAATAGAGCCTTGAAGTGTTAAAATCGTATTTCGACCCTATCTATGTTATGTTGCCATCAATATTAGAGATCTAAAAGGTTAACTTTGTTCTTATAAAAAAAAAAAAGTTTTAAATTTGTGTTTTTTACTTAAAGTCAGCTTTAATAGTCGGACTTGCATGGGTAATAGAAATCCACATTTCAAAACCAAGGGATTACTGTAACATGCAAAATATTAAAGGTAGAATGATGTTTTTCACCCAAACTGTACCAAAAGGATAACTTCTCACTCTCAACTAATATTTTCCCACATTATGTCAAAAGTCAAACATATGTTTTAATGGTTAAAAAGTATTTTCATTAATTGATAAAATATATATATTGCATGATTAACATCACTAACACCCCCAAATACAAACAAATAAATTTCTCCCACCAATTATAAAAATTATCACTTACTCCAACTAATCCTAAATCGATTAAAATTAGGGTTAGAATTATATCAGAATTACACTAAGATAGTGAAATTCTAAAAATATCGCATTGAAATGGTATGATTACTTTGAAATCACACCATATCGATGTGATTTTGGCTAGATTTGAAGTATTTCGATGCAATTTAGGTTGGATCTGCACAATTTTTATTCCAATTGAAATCACATAAGTGTGGCAAGTGCAATTTCAACTATGGTCAGTGCAATTTCAACTAGAA
The DNA here is from genome assembly GCF_011075055.1 of Mangifera indica. NCBI lineage: Eukaryota > Viridiplantae > Streptophyta > Magnoliopsida > Sapindales > Anacardiaceae > Mangifera > Mangifera indica. The sequence goes on along the minus strand of NW_025401105.1, from coordinate 477,690 downwards.
TCAACTATTCCTACAGCAATTCTAGATAGAATAGCACCAATCTGCTGCAAATATCGTTGGTGACATTCCATTGCCAATAACAGTTTTATAGGTTTTAAATTTTCTTTTTACAAATAGGGGTGCAAATATATTTAGTGAAATTTGGAGGGTAAAATGTTATTTATCCATCAGAAACATTAAAAGTTATGAAAGGTATTTTTATTTTTCCAATGTTTCTATCTAAAATATTCATTAATTTCACTAATAATATTTGATGGAAGGTAAGAAAATATCATTTTTTGCCTTTAAGGGTAGGAATATGTCGTTTTGACTTAGTTGGGGTGGGACATTGTAATTCTCCCAATATTAAAACACTCTCTATTTTTTAAAATTATATAATCTACGTTACCAACAAACAAAAAGCAATAGTCTAAAAGCTGCTAATACTTCTCTAAAATCGTGTGTTATTTATCATATTGAAATTATTAAGTCTATTGAAAATTTGAAAGGACATTTTATTGGTACATATCACATGACACTATGATTGCTATTCCTAATAGCAGAGGGAGTCGTGGGTCTAAGCTATTTCGGATAAAAAATGAGAAGATTTGATGTGACATAAATTATGCTTTGTCTAGACTCAAAAGCGGATCATACTAGCTCCCTAAACCTTAAAGCCCACAACATAACTTATGTCACAGCATGTTATGCCTTCGTGGCCTTTTTACAAGATGATCCACAAAAATATAAATTTTTATTTTTAAAATTTTTGCATATTTCATGGTGCTAACTCGTAGGCTTCTCATGAGACCTTGATGTGATTTGTAAATTTTCATATTATGCTCAAATTTTTAGGTCTTGGTACTTTCTAAGAGCAATTAGGGTTAAACTTAAGTCAAACTAAATTTGAATATATCTTGACTCAAGTTTGAATTGAATTTATAATAGTTAGTTTGAGATTGAACTCATTTGAATAGATAAAAATATCATTAAAGATTAAAAACAGGCAAATAATGTCATCTAATAACAAAAAGCATTTGTGTTTTATTTTTTATCCACAGCAAAACTGTTAACCTATGACTTATCAGAATAAATACTTTATAATGCAAACTTTTGTGTGTGTGTATTTATATATAGCTGGAGTAGGGTTCCAAATGAGTAGAGTTGTTAGCAAGCTATTCGAAACTCGGTTAAATTATCTCATAGTCAAGCTCAAGTAATTCAAGTAATATAGTTGAACTTAGTTTGAACCCTTATTGTTCAATTCAATTATAATATCAATCAACATTTAAAAGTTTAAAATTTTATATTTACACTTTCAAAATATTACTTTGTGATTTTTAATATACTAATAATTGATAATATATAATCTAAAGAGTTTAATCATAATTTTTTTCAGTAAAATTTAAGTTAGCAGTTTTGTATCTTAAGCTTGAGGTTAAACATTCTCAAGCTCATCAACCATAAGCTTTTGCATTAATTCAATCGAATTGAATTCAAGCCCAACTACACTTGTCTCGTATTCAATAAAACCATATATATATATATATATATTTGAATATATAATTAAATGCACGATATTGTATCATATAAGTGATTGACTGAATTTAAATTAATAATTAATTAACAAGTAATTTTATAATAACATATCATCTATATATTATAAAAGTATGTATATATGGCAATGTTCAATGGTATTCTATGTAATACAATTTTTTTGTTTGGAGCAACATGGTATTGGACAGTTTCTTTTTTTTTTTTTAATTCCGGTTTTTTTAATTTGCGTAGTTAATTCGATAGTTACTCATTGCATGTATATTCCTTCCCAGTAAGTTTAATATTATACATATTGCAACAGGGACGACAGAGAAGCTACTGCATTCCTACCTACCTTTGTACAATGCTGCGAAAAATGGTGACTGGAAAACTGCTACAAGTTTTGTTGGGGAGAACAGAAATTTATGGCTGGCAAGGATCACAATCGTTGCAGACACTGTATTGATGGTTGCCGCAAGTTCATTTAAATGGGAATTTGTGGAGAAGCTGGTGGAACTTTTAGCTCTGGAAGAGCTTGCAATGCAAAATTGAGATGGTTACACGGTTCTCCATTTTCTTGCCTATTCTGAAAGCGTAAAAACTGCGGAAATTCTGGTAAGAAAATGCAGTGAGTTAACACAAATTTCTCCAGGGAAGGAGTAACTCCACTACTGGTGTCTGTCAGACGGTCTCTTTATAAGAACATGATTTGGTACCTTGCTTTGGTAACAAGACTTGAGCTTAATAGCCCTACCTGTCCCTTCACTGGGACTCTATCCACCGAGCGCTTTTGTAATCTCATTTGTTCAGGTTTTAATGGTACGAACTAAAGACAATTTCATTGTATTCTTTAAAATATAAATGTTGCTGATTGATTACTCCTTCCAATCAAGAGATATAACCTTATATCTACTTCGGCAGTTCGATGGCCACATTAGATATCCTTCAGACGAGGACTTGAAGGGCCGTATGCTGGATTGGTTGTCAATGGGGCCTTACTTTTATTGAAAGATGGTTATATAAATGTTAGTATTTCTCTTCTTGGACAAACTTTTAGGATCGATAATTTCCTGACTTTACATGATAGAATTAATTATGATAATTTTCTTCTGATTTTACATGTGGAAATCGGAGTACCACCCCATTCACTTAGAAATAAGGAAGGCGTCTCAGCATTGACTCCGTCGGAATCATCAAGGAGCTACTTATCTTAAGGTTTGAATATTATTAAATGTTTATCTTTACACATATTTTGTCATGGGCTCAGGTTGGGAGCCATGACAGGGCTTTGGGCAGCTATGAGTGATGGGGATCTTACGAGCGAGTGTACGTGGTCATTGGGTTCGTGATGCAATAACTGTAGTTGGAAGTGCTCTAGCCACGGGGCTTGCATAATGTTGCTGTGGTAGCACATTGAAGAGGGGACTAGGCCAACCTTGCACAAGCTGATCAGGAGCTGGAGCCGCTCACTTGATGAGTCCAAGGCAGGACATAACCAGGGATCCTAAGCCAAAATGTGGGCGCATGCAAGGCTGATCCTCGAGACGACCCATCGAGGATGCCGTACAGGCAAGTCGAGAAAATTCGGCTTGTGACACTTGGTATTAGAGCTGCGTTCGTAGGGAGCAGAGTTCGTATCTTCATCTGAGTATAGGGTTTTCGGAGCCTATGTTAATTGAGAGCGGGGTTCACATCTTTTGCAGGTGAGAGTAGCACTTTCCAGCAACATTTCTATCTTCTGCAGCAGTGAGTAGCAGCGGGGATGTCGGGCATCAGTGATCCAGCGGCGTACAAAAGTAGAGAGCAATAAACAATACAAAGAATTTTCCAGCAGATTGTGTTCTCTCTTCTTCTACCTTTCTGTGCTCTTAACTTTGTGCATTTGAATTAATTTTGTGCTTTCGCGTATTTTTCAATATTACTGTAACATTTGGGACATTAGGCTGACTTAGCGCACATTGCCGCTAAGTGCCACACAAGACTTTCATGTGAACATAATCCTGTGACAATTTATATTGGAAGGGTTATAGCAAAACTTTTTCTATTGAGGAGAATTTTGAGGATTATGGCTTGAGTCCTTTTTTGCTTTCATTATGAAATAGAGTTTGTATTTCTTGAGGAAAATTTGTTATAATAGAAGTACATTTAAACACGAAATAGCAATTCTACAAAAATTTTAGAAATGTATCTCCTTGTTTGAATTGTATTTCTCAATTAGCCTATAAATATAAGACCATGAGAATCAAGTAGTTCATAGGAAAAAGAAATATGTGAGAGCACCACAAAGTTTGTCAATTTGGGATACCATACAATGTATTGTACTCTATCATCTTTGTAATAGTAATGTATTCCCTTATCATTCTGAACCACCTTAAATAATGTGCATTTTCTGTAATTGATGATTTATTTTACATATTATTATCTTGAAACTTGTTATGATTCCGGGTATTCCTAATAAAGAAGAACTTTTTTCTCTCATTAGGATACAAACTTTCCTTACCAAACAAATCTCTTCCACTAAATATTATAGATGGTAATCCTAGCTACTAAAGTAATTATTTCTAGTTTCAAAATGCGTTAAAGCGTGTATAATTAATCAGGTATCGATCTTTCTTATTATTTTGCTTATGTTTCAGAGCTTCATCGTTTGAAGACGTTATTTTGGAAAGCTTCTCTGTTATTTCAACTGGTATGCAAACATTCTCTGTTAGACTACTACTACAGCTTTTACATAATTTTCATTTGCAGTACCAAGTTTAAAACGAGTTCGAGAAGCCAAGTTGCAACACAGATGCTTTGAGGAAATAGTAGAAAAGTTTTGCTTTGAATTTGGATCCAACGTTAGCTTTGAGCTTGTCGGTTTTTTACTTTGGCCGGTCATGTTTTCAGTTACATATTTTGGGAATGTTGAAATCGTAAGGATTTGTCTTCAACATTTTCCGGATCTTATTTTCGGACATTTGCAATCTGGAAACGAACACCTATTGCATGTTGCAACTGGATGCTGGCAAGAAGAAATTTTTAATCTGATAACCGAGATCCCTACAACTAGAGCTAATTTGCCCAATTCAAAAGATAATTACGGAAACACTGTCTGGCACAGTTCAGCAAAATTGGCACCTTCCTATAACCTCTTATCGGTTTCTGGTGCGGCTTTACAGATGCAAAAAGAGTTGCAATGGTTTAAGGTGCCAGATCCACTAACTTTCCTCATATTTTCTATTGTTTTATTTTGAATTTGCTCCTGTAAAATTATATCCTGGATCTGTCTTTGAAGACCTTATTGATTGATGTATACTGATAGTCAATTTTATTATTCCTGTAGGAGGTGGACAATTTCATTGACCCCGGAAAAAAAGACCTAATGAATGTGATAGGTAAAACAGCTACGGAAATTTTCATGGAGGATCACAAGAAGTTGGCTGAGGAGGGAGAGAAATGGATGAAAGATACTGCAAATTCTTGCATGATTGTTACCACGCTCGTTGCCACTGTAGTGTTTGCTGCTGCTTTCACTGTACCTGGAGGTAATGTAGGTGATACAGGCATTCCAGTTTTTCTGCAGCGAACGGATTTCTTAGTGTTCGCCATTTCAGATGCACTAGCTTTGCTTTCTTCATCCACTTCTTTATTGATGTTCTTATCTATCTTAACTGCACGATATGCGCCCGAAGATTTCCTCCTAAAGTTACCAAGGAGTTTGATTATAGGTCTCGGTTCTCTCTTCTTTGCTATCATCACCATGATGGTGGCCTTTGGTGCAACTTTGTACATGCTACTCAAGGACAGATGGGAATCATTTTACATCCCAATTATTGCTCTGGGTTGTATACCGGCAGTGATATTTACGAAGCTGCAAGTTCCATTGTTCTACGATATGGTCCAGTCAACATACGGATCCGGAGTTGTCAAGAAGAAAAAGACACAGTGATTCGCCATCCCCTTTCGGGCATCACGTTACAATATTTAATTAGCATGAGTGCGAGTGATGTGAAAGATGTAATTTATTTAGAATTTATATAAAGAAAAATTGAAATTTTTACCCTTATTTGAGCTCATATATATATTTATATTATATTTTTTACACTCTAAATATTTTTACCATTTTATATGATAAAATATCTAAATTACCCTTATCTTCAACCTTGAGAAACCAAAATAAAATTTACAATATTACTTGCTTTTAATACACTCTAGAGAGAGAACATGTATAAATATTTAGTATCAGTATTTGAAACAAGATTTATATATATGTGTTAGATAAGATCAAATGAATTTAAAATTGTTGAGTTTACATTTTTTAGATTATATATACAAAAATTGTAAACTCAGTTGATCTCATCTGTCAAAATTTTGGTTGGCGTCAGTCTCATATTAAAACTGCACATGAAAAAATAATCCAAGAAACCACCCATGAAGAGCATGCACTGAAGTACTTGGTGTTGAATATGCAAAAAATATATCAATATATATATCCCAAGAATCAAAACAAAAATCACTTGAGCTTATAGGGAATAATTTGAAATTTTTTATAAGCTTGCAAGGAATAACTTGACTTGCAGGGAATAATGGTAGAGGAGAGATAATGCAATAATTTGTTCAATAGTATTCATGTGAAGTAAAAATTTCATCTTTAACATATATATATATATATATATATATATATATATATATATATATATATATAGAGAGAGAGAGAGAGAGAGAGAGAGAGAGAGAGAGAGAGAGAGAGCATAGATATATTTATCTTTAGCACATCTATTTTAAACATAAAAAGAGATTTAAAGTTAACACAGTTGGATACAAAAAAAATTTAATGAGTAATTAGCCGACAAAACTTGTTGGATTTACAGAAGTGAAATAATGACATAACAACAACAAATGAGGTTGTTTATAAAACATAAGCATAAATGTTGTGCTGTGCATTTAGAAATGGTTGTGTTCTGTGCTAAAGGTAGTCTTGATTATTATGTTGAGAATAAAGTTTCTTCTATCGAAAAGTATGCATTTATGGTACGCTGCAGTTCATAGATGGGCTCCAATTCATTAAAATTATGTGTAATTATTTTGGTTATATAAATATATTCTTAGTTATATATATGAGTATATAACTAAGTAATTTTAAATTAAAAAAATAATAGTTAATTATATAATAATATATATAAATATATACATAATTATGAATCTAAAATAAATACATATAATATTACTTGAAATCAATAAAATTATGTATATCTATTTTGACTATAAAAATATATACAAATTTATATGTGTCATCATATGAGTGAATGATTTTGAATTAAGATACAATAATAGCTAATTATGTGATAACATATGTAAATATGTATATAATTGTGTATCCAAAATTGATACAAATAGTATTGCTTGAAATTAATAAAACAATGTGTATCAACTTTAAGTATATAAATATGTATACATTTATATATGTCATCACATAATTGAGTGATTTTGAATTAAGGATAAAGTAACAATTAATTATATGATAACACAGATAAGTGTACACATGGTATTGCTCGAAATCAATAAAACTATATGTATCCACTTTAGGTATACAAATATGTATATACTTATATATATCATCATATGATTGGATGATTTTGAATTGAGGATAAAGTAATAGTAAATTATATGATAACACATATAAGTGTGTATATAATTGTGTACCAAAAATGAATATATAATATGTGTACCAACTTTGGATACGCAAACGTGTACATACTTATATGTGTTATTACATGATTAAATAATTTTAAATTAAGAATAAATGAGCAGTCAATTATGTGATAATACACGTAATATGTACATAATTGTGTGTACATAGTATTGCTTGAAATCAATAAAACTATATGTATCTATTTTAGATACACAAATGTGTGTACAATTATATATATTGTCACATAATTAGATAATTTTAAACTAAGAATAAAATAATAGTTAATTATGTGATAATACATGTACATAATTGTGTATACATAGCATTGCTGGAAAGAAATGACTTGTGATTAGACGAAGGGAAATCAATTCCCTAACAATAAAACAATTGGAATAAAGCTCAGTAAACACCTTATTATCCGTAGCTAGAGACGTTTGAAGATTCTTTTCGAAATTAGAAAAGTAAAGAACCCAACTATCAAAAGAATAAAACAAGTCAATATGGTAAAAACGGAGTGCATGGTCGTAACCATCTTGATGAAGCTTTGTTTTGCCTATGAAGTTAGCTACAACTACAAAGAGTTTGCACCATGTTAATTGGAAATGATGAATAACATTGATCTTTATTTATTTATTTGATAATTGAATATGTACATTGCACTCAAGAAAACCATTTCGAAGGCCAAACACCCTAAGCTCATCCTTAAAAAAACAAGGATAGTAAAAACAAATTAGGAGTACAAGAATTCTCAACGAGACAGATTATCCTTTTGAATAACTTTTAACCACATTCAAACAACACAATAACCACCTAAATCCCAAAACAAAGGACCAAACCAAATACCGCCATAGCCCTTAGAAGTTAACAACCATTAGCAAACGAAACCAAGTATTAGATCTAGGTCTACCCATATGGGTCGACCTGACCCAGTTTGCATATCTGCCAAAAGACAGATGGTGGAGAAGTTATTTGGTAGTTAGACACCTATTGAAATATCCAAAACTACCTTCCCCAAATAGAGAATGTTAGCACATTTTTTTAAGAAGATTTTTTCTTTTTCTCCTCTCATAACCAAAAGCACAAAACAATGTCTTTTAAGGATTACACTACTCAGGCAAATGGAGTTGTGAAAACGACTCATGTCAAACCCTTGAAATGCAATTGAATCAACCATGCGAATAAAAAAATAATCTAGGTACACATTTTACGTTTACAGAATTTCACATATGTTTTAAATTATCCAACATTGGTATCAGAGCATAGGTTATGTATTTGACATGTATTATATACAATTAAATTCTGGATTATGTGAATTTTAATTGAAAATTAGTTCAAATTTGTTTTTGGGCATGAATTAAATTCGGCCAAATTGCATTAAATTAATGTTTGGAAACATGTTACAATACAGTTTGGATATGTGTTACATGATTTGGTTTCAAAATTACATCAAAATTTGGTCAAAATTATCAAAAAATTGAGACCCAAATAGTGTTTTTCTCATTGTTGCGTCACTGAATTTCAACAATGTTGGAGGCTATCATTGGTCTGAGTAGGACAGTCGCCATGAGAAAGCCCTAAGGTTTAGTTGTTGGAAGATAGTCAACTGAACAACCAAAATATTAGCATTCTTTGCTAATTCAAGTTGTAATCAGGATGGAAAAACCAGATTGCTCAACCCATTTGGTTAACAAGTTGTCCAAACCCATTAGTAGACATGTCTTTGGCCCGACCTGAAGCATAAAAAAAAACCCAGGTACAATAAAACCCGACCCGACACTATAGAGTGTCGGGCCAGGCCCATAGGCCTGTCGAGCTGGGCTTAGGGCTTTAATATTAGACCCATAGGCTGACCCGACCTAACTCGACACTGTTTACAAAATAAAAATATTTTTTTTTCTTCCTACGCAGAATCAGATTTTGGCTGTCTTACGGCAGAAGCAGAAATCTGCTTCTTGCAAATGGCAGAAATCGATTCTGCCACTTGGTAGAAGATTCTTCTGCCAAATAGCAGAGTTGTTTCTGCCAAATGGCAGAAGCCATTGGCTAGGTAGTAGTAGTTGCTTAATTTTTTTTAATTTTTTAATTAATACATTTTTTCTCTATAAAAACCTATTCAATTTTTCATTTTCAATTACAATTACAAATTTCTCAAACTCTTAATCTCAGTTATTTTATTATATTTTTCATCTCATTTTATTTTAATTTTATCATTATAAAATATTACAAATATACCAAATATCAAATGAATTCAATCCATTTGAATATTATCATGCTGGTGTTGATGATATTATTGATGATACACAAGGTGGAATAGGTGGAACACCAACGGGTGAAAGTGGTACAGGTGCGTTTGCAGAATTTCACATATGCTTTAAATTATCCAACATTGGTATCAGAGAATAGGTTATGTATTTGACATGTATTATATAAAATTAAATTCTGGATTATGTGAATTTTAATTGAAAATTGGTTCAAATTTGTTTTTGGGCATGAATTAAATTCGGCCAAATTGCATTAAATTAATGTTTGGAAACATATTACAATATAGTTTGGATATGTGTTACATGATTTGGTTTCAAAATTACATCAAAATTTGGTCGGAATTATCAAAAAATTGAGACCCAAATAGTGTTTTTCTCATCATTGCGTCACTAAATTTCAACAATGTTGGAGGCTATCATTGGTCCGAGTAGGATGGTTGCCATGAGAAAGCCCTAAGGTCTAGTTGTTGGAAGATGGTTGGAAGATAGTCAACTGAACAACCAAAATATTAGCATTCTTTGCTAATTCAAGTTGTAATCAAGATGGAAAAACCAGATTGCTCAACCCGTTTGGTTAACAAGTTGTCCAAACCCATTAGTAGACATGTCTTTGGCCCGACCTGAAGCATGAAAAAAAACCCAGGTACGATAAAACCCGACCCAACACTATATAGTGTCGGGCTAGACCCATGGGCTTGTCAGGCAGGGCTTAGGGCTTTAATATTAGACCTATAGGCTGACCCGACCTAGCTTGACACTGTTTATAAAATAAAATATATTTTTTTCTTCTTACGCAGAAGCAGATTTTTGCTGTCTTGCGGCAGAAGCAGAAATCTGCTTCTAGCAAATGGCAGAAATCGATTCTGCCACTTGGTAGAAGATTCTTCTGCCAAATGGCAGAAGCCATTGGCTAGCTAGTAGCCGTTGCTTAATTTTTTTTAATTTTTTAATTAATATATTTTTTCTCTATAAAAACCTATTCAATTTTTCATTTTCAATTACAATTACAAATTTTTCAAACTCTCAATCTCAATTATTTTATTATATTTTTCATCTCATTTTATTTTAATTTTATCATTATAAAATATTACAAATAGATCAAATATTAAATTAATTCAATCCATTTGAATATTATCATGCTGGTGTTAATGATATTATTGATGATACACAAGATGAAATAGGTGGAGCACCAACGGGTGAAAGTGGTACAGGTGCGTTTACAGAATTTCACATATGCTTTAAATTATCCAACATTGGTATCAGAGCATAGGTTATGTATTTGACATGTATTATATAAAATTAAATTCTGGATTATGTGAATTTTAATTGAAAATTGGTTCAAATTTGTTTTTGGGCATGAATTAAATTCGGCCAAATTGCATTAAATTAATGTTTGGAAACATGTTACAATATAGTTTGGATATGTGTTACATGATTCGGTTTCAAAATTACATCAAAATTTGGTCAAAATTATCAAAACATTGAGACCTAAATAGTGTTTTTCTCATCGTTGTGTCACTGAATTTCAACAATGTTGGAGGCTATCATTGGTCCAAGTAGGACGGTCACCATGAGAAAGCCCTAAGGTTTAGTTGTTGGAAGATGGTTGGAAGACAGTCAATTGAAAAAACCAAAATATTAGCATTCTTTGCTAATTCAAGTTGTAATCAGGATGGAAAAACCAGATTGCTCAACCCATTTGGTTAACAAGTTGTCCAAACCCATTAGTAAACATGTCTTTGGCCCGGCCTGAAGCATGAAAAAAAACCCAGGTACGATAAAACCCGACCTGACACTATAGAGTGTCGGGCTAGGCCCATGGGCCTGTCGGGCTGGGCTTAGGGCTTTAATATTAGACCCATAGGCTGGCCCAGCCTAGCTCGACACTGTTTACAAAATAAAAATATTTTTTTTCTTCCTACGTAGAAACAGATTTTTGCTGTCTTGCGGTAGAAGCAGAAATCTACTTTTGGCAAATGGCAAAAATCGATTCTGCCTTTTGATAAAAGATTCTTCTACCAAATAGCAGAGTTGTTTTTGCCAAATGGCAGAAGCCATTGGCTAGCTAGTAGCCATTACTTAATTTTTTTTTTTTAATTTTTTAATTAGTATATTTTTTCTCTATAAAAACTTATTCAATTTTTCATTTTCAATTACAATTACAAATTTCTCAAACTCTCAATCTCAATTATTTATTATATTTTTAATCTCATTTTATTTTAATTTTATCATTACAAAATATTACAAATAGAGTAAATGTCAAATGAATTCAATCTATTTGAATATTATCATGCTGGTGTTGATGATATTATTAATGATACACAAGGTGGAATAGGTGGAGCACCAACGGGTGAAATTGGTACAGGTGTCGGTTCGCATTATTCTACTGAAAGAAAAAGAAAACAAACGTCAATGGTATAGGAGCACTTCGATAGAATAAAGGAAACAATAGACGGAAAATTAATTCGTCAAATAGTATGTAAACATTGTGGTTCTTGTTTAACATATGCAAGTACAAGTGGAACGGGACATCTTCGTCGACATGTTACTGATTACTATAAAAAAATTTCACGTGAGCTTAGAGGACAAAAACAAATTACTTTCACCAGATCGTGATCCGTTGGTCCAGGTGCCATTTTAGCAGAAGGTCCTAGCAATTCCAAACATATGGGAGATATGTCGACTTTTACGTACGATCAAATGAAGATGCGAGATTACATGATCAGGTACGTAGTTGCTTCTAATCAACCTTTTAGTTATGCAGAAGATGAAATTTTAGAATGGATGATGCAAAATAGTATTCAACCGGCATTTAGAAGAATTTCTAGGTCAACTTTTAGATCAGATATATTGAGAAATTATGAATTAATGAAAATAAAAATTATTGGAGAATTAAGTAATTTTAATAGTGTTATTTCAATAACTTCTAATTTATTGACTGTTACAAATCAACATATAGGGTATCTTTCTGCAATTGCCCATTATATTAATTTTGATTGGCAATTATACAAAAAAATTATTGCATTTAGAAATTTAGAATATCCGCATGATGGTCTTATAATTTATCGTGTATTAGCAAATATTTTTGAGGAATATAAAATTAATAATTCTATTTTTTCAATTACTTTGATAATGCTAAAAATAATGGTAAAGTTATTGAATATATGTATAATCATTTATCTCCTCCATTTAATAGAAAATTATTTCATGTTACGTGTGCATATCATATTATTAATTTAGAATATTCGCATGTTATGTTAGGTATTCCTCCACCACAAGTGAGAGATTATAAATAAAATATTCAAGGCACTATCTTCGGTTTTAATAATTGAAAAATAATTTGTGATTAAAAATTTTAATTAAATTTTTTTTAAAAATATTGATTAAATGGGTCGAGCCGGCTAGGCCCGATTAAAGCCCAACTTGGCCTAATTAAGGCTCGTTATTATATGGGTCGGGCCTTGGGCCTTTATATATCAATGGGTCAGGTCGGGCCGACCCAAAGACCCAGTACTGTTTTGGGCTTCGAGCCTAACCCATTAAACCAATGGGTCGCGCCGGAGCCAGCTTGGCCCAACCCATTGACATCTCTACCCATTGACATCTCTACCCATTAGTCAATAGGTAAATCATGGTTAACTAGTTTTAACCCAAACCGATCAACATCCACCTAGGTCATTTAACCAATCAACAATCAAAGTTTGACCGATCATTTATTGATCAATCAATGGTGATTGGTCAATGGTCAACGACTATCCATTAGGTAGTGAAAGCTCGTGGTGGCATGTGGTAACGTGTGTGGCTCATCCATGGTGCATGAATGCGCGTTCATGTATTATTTTGACTAGTATAGGTGCGTGTGATGTCGTCTCGATGCATGAATGCTCGTGTGACATTGTCTCAACACTTAAAGGTATTTAGGACAGTATTTTGGCATGTGAGATATTGTTTTCGATGCATTTGGGCTTGTGAAACCCATTTTCCAATGCATGACAGTTGTGTAATGCTCGAATCTACTCATAGAATGTGTTTTATGGGTTTTAAAATGAGTAAAGGTATGCAATAACTCATTCTAGCTTTTGAAAACACAATCGATGTTTCAAATTTACGCAAGCTTATTGACTAGGGCCCATCACATTAAGTGTAAGATATGATCATTTGATAATCTAATGATGCATGTTGAGACTATGTATATGTAATCAATAATACTCTCTTAATTGGAAAAAATGGGAAATAGTCTAATCATATTTGTGTATGACTATTAGCCCTTGCAATAAATGATAATGTTTAGGACAAGAATGCGAAAACTTTTTGGGATTGAATGGATAAATTACAACTTGCTAAAAAGTGATGCATAGTAATGTACATTAGAAAATCCACCATTTTATTGTTATTCCCAAATTAACATAATGAGAGGTCTTTAACCTATCACAAAATTTTATGGAGACTTTATCTTGGATAAAATGACTCTAAGAGTGATACGGATTGATGAAATGATCCTAGTTATAATAAATAATGCATTTATTGTATCACATATTATATAGGTCAAATGTGAGAATTATGAAATTAGTAGGATTTAGTGAAATTCTTATCCAGAATTAATATTGGCACAATTATATTGAATTTGAAAATGTCAAACATTTGAGTCATGGATGATGATTGGGAACATAATGAACTTTCAATTCTATGTCTTATGTAAAATATTTTAAATTTTAATATGTAATTGCAACAACTGATGTGTATTTGGTTGCATTGATTAAGTTGTGTTTAATATGTCTATGTGATCTAATTAACCATAATATCCTAGAACATGATGGCTAATTTGAATAAGAATGATATTGAATGAGGATAATTATGATGTATGAAATTAAAGATGCACAATATCCTAGATGAGCAAAAAACTTTAAAGGTTGTAAACCAAGTTATGATAGAGTCACAACTGACTAAAGGATGGAAAATTGAATGGTGTTTTACACAACTATGATGTGGATGCACATCATGTATGTAAAAAGTAAGACCGACTTCATTTGATATCTTGACTAGTTCTATGAATAACGATCTGGTATACAAGTACTAGTAATGCTTAACTATAGATGTCATAAGTATGGTTTTTGATAGAAAAGTTTAGAAGAACTATAATCCCCAAATGAAGGTAGTTGATTGTTAAATTTGATATAATGTCAAATATAATTATGAAGTTAAAGTTAACCAAACACAACCTAACAAATGAATAACAAGTTCATGCAATAGAATGATCTCTTCTCGAGAGTAGGAGCATATGAAAATGCATATGACCCACAAAGAGAATACAAAGACTTTTGTTAATAGTTCTCGCTACATAAAACTAGAAAACAAGCATCCTTGAGGTAGCTAGACTAAGTACTCATGCATACGTTATAGAATCGAGTTACAAAAGTTATTTATGGTTTCAAAAATAAGTGGCCTAAGTCCAAGTAAAGGAAGGAGGTTATATAATGCTGAAAGAATGGGAAGGAGGTTATATAATGCTTAAAGAATAAGAACAAGAATTTAAAAAACATACTGGAAAAAGAGACAGAAACAATAAGATATGTTGCAATTGCAACAACAAGAGTTATTTTGTTTGTGAATGCACAAAGTTGAAAATGAGATTGTCTCATTTCATTTAAAGTAATGAAACTTTAGTTTTCAGTATTGTGCTATTAACTAAGTATTATCTTATGTGGATTACGAATTTAGAAGTCACCAACCAAGTAGCTCATGATAGAGAAGTTTTAGTAGATTTTTGTTGAATTCCAAAAAAGATAAGTTGAATTTATGTAAGCAACAACATGAGGGTTAAAATAAGAGGGATAGACACAAGCAAATAAGTTTTACAAGGTGATCGAATCTTATGCCTACATGAAATTCAATATACTTTAAATATTCAATAAATTTTAATTAAAATACTTATTCTTCTTAAACTAGGATATAATTGAAATTTCTTTAGACACTCAGTGAAAATATAAAATATAATAGAAGTGATTTTTATGAATTTGGTTTGTTATTGAATGATTATATAATGTTTATCACCCTTTATTATAATAATGTTAGTTTTTCATTATTTATTTCTCTTGTATATATGAATGTGAATGCAAATAAATAACATGTTAATTAGGGTAAGTTGGCCAAGATGGATTGAATAGATTAACCTATGAAAGTTTATTACAAACTTTCACATAAATAGAACTGTCTACATGTGAGTATAATCTAGTTGGAAAAACTACTAGAAAACTATTTGATAAAGCTATAAGAGTTGAACTTTTTTTGCAATTTATATATTTATGTGCATATATTCTTATGAATGTAAAGTTTGAGAAGGTGTCTCATATTTCATTATTTGTGTTGATGATTATACTCGATTTGGTTTTATTTACTTGATCTCTCATAAGTCAGAAGCAGTAGACTACTTTAGACACAATATATAATTAAGGTTGATAATTAATTAGACAAAATGGATAAGAGTTTTAAGAACTAACCAAAGTCTTAAGTATTTATTTGAAAAGTTCAAAGAACTGAGTAATGAAAAAGGAATAGTATGACAACTAATTATTCCAAAAATTTTGTAACAAAATGGTGTAGTGAAAAAGAGAAATTGGACTCTATTGAAAATGATTAGGTTAATGATAGTGCATGCAAATATTCAACATCACTTTGTGATGATATAATGTTAACTGCTATTTATATACTTAACCGAGTGCCTACGAAATTAGTTACTTCCACTTCCTATAAGTTATGGACAAGTAGAAAACTAGAGTTAATAGATTGTAACCTTAGTGGCCAGCAGTGTTTATCCATAATTTGTTATCATGAGTTTGAAAAATTGGAATCGAGAAGAAAGAAATGTATCTTTATAAAATACACTGAACACTCTAAAGGGTATGTATTCATTAAGGAGAATTTCATTTGAAGATTAACTGAAATTGTATTAAGAGATATTACATTCATAGAGAATATTTTTTTTAATAAGGATGATATTGATAAAGGTTTCATTCGTATGAGATAGAAGAAAAATGAGGAAAGGTACATCTCAACAACCATTAGTTAAGTATTAAGAAAGAATACTTATATTTATTCCAAATAGTGGGAGCAAATGCAATTGAATTCCAACCTATTTTGGATAATAAGAGCAATGATTCTCTATTGCTTGTTTCATCCATCTCAACCTAATGAAAGCATTGAGATCAAGATTCAATCTATTTCAAATAATGGGAACAATAATCCTTAATTGCATAAGAGTAGATGTCTAAAAGTACCTTTGTGACATTTTAAAATTGAAAACAAGGCTTTCATAATCACTACCCAAGATGATGAAGAACCTAAAAGCTTAAAAAAAGTTGTCTTATCCATTGATAAGGAAAAATGTCAAAATGCCAAAATGCATTGGATAAAAAGATGAAATACATAGAAACAAACCAGGTCTGAAGTTTGGTTGACTCATTGTTGAGTTAAAAACCCATTGGGAACAAGTGGATTCCCTAAATCAATCATAAGGTGGATGACTTAATAAATAGATACAATTTCGCTTTGTGGCAAATAGTTATACTTAATAAGAAAGTACAAATTACTAAGAAATGTTTTTGCCAATTGAAAAATTTACTTCAGTTTGTTTAATTCTAGCTACAATAACACATTTGGATTTAAAATTGTATTAGATAAAAGTTAAAATATTTTTCCTTTGAGAAAAACCTGACAAAGAAATCTATGTGAAACAACATATAGCTCTCTTTGTTATAAATTAGAAGCATAAAGTATACAAGCTTCAAGAACATTACATGACCTAAAACTATCATCCAGACAATGATATTTGAAATTTCATGAGACTATAATGTCTTATGACTTTAAGATGATTAATCAACACCACTATATCTATATGACAAAGTTTGATGATAAATTTGCAAGTTCATCTCTGTATGAGATGATGTGTAGATAGCTAAAAATGATTTGAAGTAAATGATAATCATAAAATGATGGTTGTCAATTTAGGTAAACATATTACATATTGGGAATGAAAATCCAAAGGGATTGTTCAAAAAAACTTTTGACTCAACGCATAATATTTAAAAGATTCTAAAATGATTCAGTATAGTAAACTGCAAACTTGTTAATATTCCTGTGTCAAATTGCAAATTATTAAGTCGAAAGATATGTCCCAAAACTTAAGGTGAAAGTAGAGAAATATCAATTGTTACCTATTCAAATGTTATCAGATGTATTATGTATACTAAGGTGCGTACATGCCTAAACATTTGTTCTTGTTATCGGGCTAATTAGTCAATATGAGTCAAATATTGAAAAAGCACTAAAAGACTGTCAATAAAATATTGATATATCTAAAAGGTTCAATGGATTATTGTTTATGTAATTAAGGATCAAATTTGCATTTGATTGGCTATTGAAATGCTTGTTGGGAAGGTGATTTAGACCAACGCAAATCGTTTTCTAGCTATGTTTTCTTACTCTAAAAGAACCCATATCTTGAAACGATAAGAAACTGAAATGTGTAGCCTTATCCATAAAGAAGGCTAAGTATATAGTTTATTCAATGGTTGTGTAAGAAACTGCTTAGTTAAGAAGATGCTTTGTGAATCTTGGTAAACAGAATAATATCATTGAAACAATAGTTGTCTGTTGACATAATCAAGATGATAAAACTTTACAAAAGATCCCGAGTTTTGTAGAATAACCAAACATATTGACACTAGACATAATGTTTTAAGAGATATCATTTCCAAAAGGGAAATGAGTGTATAATATAATTCTATGTGTCATATGGTCATTGATCCTTTAACCAAACTCGTTGCAAGAGATGTATATCTTACATATGTTAAACCTCTTGATTGCATATACTATGATTAATAAATTGTTGAGCTTCTATATTATACTAGTAACATAACGTCAAAAACTATGAATACAAGTTATTTTGTTTTGAGCTTGCATCTCAAATTTCTTGGGTTTTTACTGCATACATATCGTTTTTAGCTTAAGAAGATTACAATGTCACATAAGTTAAAGTCTGGCTTACTCACACAAGCAATTACCTTGGGCGCTAAGAGAATGAGCAAAGATGAGATATTATTCTTGAGAAAAGTAACACTAAGAGAACGTGCCAATGAGAGACAAATTTCTTGAAAAAAGATTTGTTAAAGTTAAAATGTTGCCTTGATGATCGATCAAGATGAGATTATGGATATATACATTCGAAAATGATTGATTTGGATTCTTCACATCTAAATAACTTATGAATGCAAGATATGAGTTCGTAATATGAATAAATACCTGTAAGTATGAAGAAGATTAAAAACTCAACTTAGGCATTAGGTGTGGCTACTGAATTAAGATCTATATAGTGTTGATGTAATGATGTTAATGGAGAATACACATTGTAGCACATGATTCATATCATGTGTATATAGTTCATCTTTTTTCTTCAGATTTTAAAATCATTTTTACCAATAAAGTGTTGATATAATGACATTAATGGAGAATACAATTGTAACACAAGATTCATACCATGTGTATATAGTTCATCTTTTTCCTCTAAATTTTAAAATCATTTTACCAATAAATTGTTCAATTTCAACTGTAGATGACCTCATTTTGGGTCTTTAGTTGTTTCTTTAATTTCTTTGTTCCTACAAAGACCAAAAGAAACGCAAAACAACACCAAGAAAGCAAGATATTGAACAAGAATAGAAAATTATTTTTGAAAATATTCAAATATATTTAAAAAAAATACCAAGATATAACAAAAGAACAAACTATAAGAACAAATTCAAGGCACTTTTCAAGATATCAAATATCACTACACATATAATCGAAAAAACAAATCACAAAATATAGATCAAAGAATCGTTTCTGGCTATGATACCACCTGTTATAATTTTTTGTCCAAAATTGTTCGATTCGAGCAATATCAAAGTAAGAGAAAGAAAACAACAACAAGATGATTTACTTGGTTTGCATTTTACAAAAGAATCCTACATCCAAAGCAGAGGTGTTTCTCTAGTTGAATCTACTAGTATTCAAGTTTGATTACAAATTCAAACAACACAATTCTCAACCAAATACAACCATTAATATAGAAACATATACAAGGCCTAACAAAGTCGAAGAGCACCTAACTTCATTGAAGAGAAACTGTCAATCGAAACCAAGAGACACAAATAACCAAACCCTAGCAAAGCTTCGACATATGCAAGAACAAGGGAGAATGAAAAAAGTAAGAGAGAATAAAACCCTCAATTATAAGAGAGTTTAAATACTTAAGGTTAAGATAAACAAAAACTTCACCCGAAAATGATCAAGGTGATCCTTCATAATAACTCTAATGACTAAGATATCCCTCGCTACAATATTACTCTAATACCCCTATAGTTTGAGACATAAATATTATTGAGAGATTACCTTAAAAAATAATGGATATAAATTAATGATGTGTTTGTCTAATTTGGTATGTATAAATATATATTGTGTATGGTTGATAGTAATAAAAAAATACTGGAATATTTTTCACTTAAATATCCTTTATATGTTAAACTAAATTTGTTAAGGGATAAAATTGTAAAAAAATTAATATTACCTCAGTGATCACTTCATATTGGAGTAATCAGATTGTTTATTATATTACTTATAGAGTGATATGATATATACTTATAATGAGTATTTATCATTATTTTATTATTAATTCAAAATCATAATCACATGATAACCCATTATTATAGATATTCATTATAAATGTTCATTGTTTTATTAAATCTTTCATTACCTAACAAACAAAACAAAATAATGTCTATAATAAAATATAGTTATCAAAGTAATATATTATTCTCCCGAAGCAAATGTACCTTGAGAGTATGAATTCATGCATGGATGTATGTTACACCTATTGGAATTATTCCAGCGACCATTGATGTCTTATTTTAGTGAACACTTCCAAATCCTCTCCATTAGTAATTACAGTGTAGATAATTTTAACAAAAATAATCTTCGACCCAAACTGCTAATAGTTCAAAGTGTGCCAAGACCACAAGCAACAAGTGGAAAGACTCAACCAAATTTCTCATGGATTTGGCTTGCAATCTAAGGGAAATATAAAGCACATAGAAAAAGTTTCATTACCTCCGGTCATGAATGAATCTTCAGTCATTCGTTAGATTTTAGCATAGATGGCTAGACAGCAGTAATTTCATGGCTAAAACTATCAATAGGCTGATAGGAAAGAAGTTCATCGATATTAATGATAGTACTCTCAGATTGTGAAAAACAATCATCTCTTGCAGTCTACCAGCAAGTTGACAGCCTGGATTTTCGATACCTAATAGAACTTGATATCAAAAAAAAAAAAAATTTGGATAAATCTGCATTCTCCCATTAGCCTCGGAAACCAACCCCAACTTTTTCACTCATGAAATCTTTTTAAAGAAAAGAGTGTTTTACTAGATTCTCTAATGTAAAGAATTTTAGGTATTTTTCTTTTCCTCATTTACTCAAGAACCATCCTTGTTTGTATTTATCTTCTGTCTAGTCTTCCCTCATTCTATCTGCAAATTAATTCAAAGCTTTCGGCCTGTATGCCTTTTTGATGATTGAAGAGAAGAAGAAAAGTTCCAACAAACATTAATGATTCAATGTTACAACTTTCTTTCAATTTCCAAAGTCATGTTTGTGTAAAGAATTACTTGTGAGTTTGGAGGCTCAGGGGTATATGACAAGGATATTCAAATTGATCAAGGAAAGTTATTTTTATTCAAGCTGAATTTAACTGGACTATCCATTTGTAAGTCAAGAATCAAGAAAATATTATGCTAGACTGTATTGCCTTCCATGTATATATTTAAAAGGAAATGCCCAAGCATCCCAAAAAACTAACAGTCCTAGAAATGTTGTGCTTCGCAAAAAAATGTTTAACTTGTTGCATTCCTTAATAATTTTCTTCCAGGAGGGTTGAAAAAACATTGTATCACGGCTAGAATTCATCTTGATCTATGATTTCTCTCTTTTAACATATACTACTGGATTCAGTTGTAAAGTCTGCCATTGAAATTAATTGATAGCTCACACGGCCGGGATAGAATAATCATTCAAAAGCCCACTACTTTCACAAAGGACATCCAATCCAATCACAAATCGATGAGAAGGTCAATTCATGATCTGCGGTTCTTTTTCTGTTGCATAATCCACATTGGTACTGCCCTATAATCACCAAAGATGTGTGGTCATGATGTAAAGGGGAAAGTATTCATTATTTATTTTCTTCTTCTAACTTCAAAACACAGTATCCAAAACAAGAGCAAAAGCCTAGATGGACTCAAAACTCAAGTCCTAATTTACAACTCAGATGTCATCTTTCGAAAATGGAAATTTCTCTGATACCAAAATAATAATAATAAGATAATCATCTTTTTTGGTCCCAATGCTGTATTCCAAGAGTTATCAGCCGGTGCATACCATATTTGCAAACAAGCACAATCATATCAGAAAGGCCATCCTCACCAGTAATCTATACAAACCAACTCAATTCAACAAAAGCAAAATTTGCCAACCTATGTGCCCTGGCACCGGTCAATTATTTAATCTACCTTACATTCTCAATAGATGTAAGCCAGTTCTTAGCTCTTCCGATCTGAATTTGTTTGCATCTTTTTGCTAATAGAAAATACCAGATACAATGGGGCCGATCCAGTTCTAAAATCAGATTAGTTTTCAGTTTGTATTCATTTTTCCCACCATTTGTAAACATGCTAGAGGCAACATATAGGTTGTGAGCTATACAGTGAAATGTTGGCGGTGCAAAATACTGTAAATTTTTTCAAGATCGAGGTAAGCCTCCCATAACTTATTTAAATTTAATTTGTTTTTCACTGTAAATTCAATGAAATGTTGGCTGTGCAAAATAAATTTGAAAATAATTAGTTAATTTTTTTCATTCAAGCCTCCCATAGCTTGAGTTTGTGCTCAAGCCATAACTACTTATTATTCTGAGTTTCATTGACCCAAACTTACAATTAAAATCGAGTCAGTTGGATTTGAATTCAACTCTAAATGTAAAGAAGAAATTGACTGTGTTAATGTGTTTACATGGATTATCCAGTACCAATCATTTTTGGGCTAGATTCGAGCCGAGTCGAGCTCGGCTTGCAGCCAGTTTGAGCTCGGCTCAGTTCATATATGGACGATTCGAGTTTGATTCGAGCTCGACTAAGGCTCACTCGTTTTGGGCTTGAGTTCGGTTTGACCTATTTTTCATTATCTAAACGATATCGTTTTTAATATGTATTGGTTAAAACAACGTTATTTCGTATAAAAAAATTTTAAAAATAATCTATCAAACCAACTCAAACTCGATCAAATTTGATTCGTTTCAGACTCAATCGAGCTCGAGCTCAAGTCCAGCCCTTCTTTTTTATACAAATATATGTGGATGAACTTTTCGGCCACCAGATTTTCATGAACAGTAACGAAGAGTTATAATTTTTTGAAATAAATTAGTTGCGTGGCTTCTGTAATGTTATTATCAGAAACCAGTGGCACCAGTATCGAGGTAGTTCTTTCCTGGAAGGAAGTAAAGAATGCCAATAATTGCTAAATACAAATGACATTTAATGTAGGTTTGCTGGGAAGGAAACGCCGTGTTAAATGTTATACTGAACCAATCATTAATTTGAGATGACTCATCTTTATTATATATATTGAAAAACCGTACATTAAAGACGTAACTCATCTTTAATGGGCCCCAATACAAAAGTGTAATTAATTAGCCTGACACTATCAGCGTTAAATTGAGATGACTCTTCGAAAGCTTAAAGTGTTTTCTCTGGTGAACAGGTTCAAGATCTGGAAAATCAAGAATGATAGAGAAAGAGTACATTAACATCTTGAGAGAAATGAATAAGTGGACTTTCATTAGGTAAAATATCTCATACAGTAGACTTGTATGGGAAACAGAAAATGTTTCCTTCTGTTGCTTATATGACTCCATTAACCTTTACCAATATGTGCCTCTAATACAGACTATCTATATCCTTCAAGAATCAATGACACATAATCTCAATACACACATACTCACAACACCACAAACACACATAGCACATGACATATATTACTTAAGAAGCAAAGAGTGACTCTTAAAAAAGGTGCTTCCTATTCCCGGAAATATTGGTGAATCAAATCTTGGTATGGATCCTGATTTAATGATGGAAATAGCACAAGAGGTAGATGCAGTCATAAATTCAGCAGCCAATACAACATTTGATGAGAGGTTCCTCCTCATCTTTCATAATTGTTGGGATATCCAAGTTCATTTTATATATACTAATGGTTGGATTACTCAAGGTAGATTTGATGCAGCTGTAAACATAAACACAAGAGGGCCATCTCGAGTACTTGATTTTGCAAAGAAGTGCAAGAAACTTTGTTGTTTCATACATATATCAACTGGTAACTAAATCTTGCTTATGAGTAGAAAATAATGAAGTTGTTTATTTATTTAGGCCCTCTTGTGTTAATATAGAAAACGTCGTAGAGACTCTCAACCCCAAAAGCTCACCATTATTACACCCTCCTGTGGATGTTGATGCTGAAGTGAAGTTAGCTTTGGATTCGAATCTTGCTTTTCATGGAGATGAAGAAATGGCTCGGGAAAATGAAAGAAACGGGTTTAGAAAGGTGATTACTTTAGTTAAATTAATTATGTTTTAACCTTTCTTCATTAGTGAGATATTAAAATCACTGTGCAGTTATAACCGACAACAGCTACCGACAAGTATAAATTAAAGGCAGACAAAACACAGTTTCTCATTTCAATGAAAAAGTTTCCCCAATGTTCGTACAAAATATCTCTCAAACAGATAAACCTTTAAAAATAATCATTATTATATGTTGATTTTTGCCGTTCTCCTTGAATTTCTGATTAATTCTTTTGTTGATTTTTTGCTGTTGATTTTAACTGGAAATTACGTAAATAGATAAACCTTTAAAAATAATCTTTTTGGAAGCAAAAATGTTTTGAAAACTTATTGATGAATTTTCCGATCGTCAAATTCTGACAACAGATTCTGGCTGTCAACTGTTGTTTGTTGTTGATGTTGCCTCAGTCCTTATGTAGAATCAAATATTCAGCTTCTCCATGTAAAGAAGGCAGCTTGTATTAAGAACTAATTCTATGAAATAAGAAATTTAGAAACTATCTTTTCAGTTATATACAACCTACCAATTTTTTTCTAAAATTAGGCAATATTGTCACTTGTATAAATACAAAAGTCAAGCTGCTAAAATTATGCCAAAAGTTTTGCCAAGAGATTAGATTAAACATAGTCTTTCTAGTTGATGTATAAGAATTCGAGCTTAATGGGCAAAAAAAAAAAAAAAAGAAACAAAAATCATATACGAAGATCTTTCATTCAAAATTATGCAGCTAAGTATTAAAATATACTTGATTCCACGCAGAAGCATACTTTGAGGTAAATGATTATCTGCCTAATATGGTTGCTTAATTTCCTTGTAGAAGTATACTCTAGAGCTATTCATTGCAATTTAATGTTGCAATAGTATTAAGGCACTATATCATGTTTTAATCAATACATGACATTTCTTTATCTATATCGTACATGTGTATTTTATATATGTGATGAATGTCTTTATATAAAATAGCAGACCGTGACAAGGGAATGTCCCTAATACACCTATTTAACCCCCTCGTAAACAAATTCCACATCTCTATTTCTTTCTTTTTACCAATATTGAATTTTGATTATTACTATTTTTCCATACAACTATAAAAAGAGCCTCGTGGTACATTATTAATGCAAATCACCAAACAAAAGTATTCCTGAAATACTCATATTAAGCACCCTAAAGTCTCAAAAACAAAATTTAAACCGATTAAACTTTTCTGTCTCAATATGTGTCATGGTTCTGTAACTTAAAAGTGTAATAGTATTATGGAAAAAACATAAAAAAAACTCATCCAATGAATCTCTCGATGCATTTGAAACTCAAGTCTTGGCACGTCAGGCTTGTGTATATGAAATATCCATTAAGTGAGTTTTTAACATTCATTCATATATATATATATATATATATATATATATATATATATATATATATATGTATGAGTACACCTTAGATCGATTTTCATACAAAAGCTTAAAGGCTTAACTAATCTTTCGTAATCAATTTTTGCATCAATTACTAACAGTCTTTGATCCCCACCATAGTATCTCCTCATGTTGTCATCTTCATACATGAGGAGGCTATCAATCGAAACTGAGAGGCACAAATAACCAAACCCTAGCAAAGCTTCGACAGATAGAAGAACAAGGGAGAGTGAAAAAAAGGAAAAGAGAATAAAACCCTCAATTATAAAAGAGTTTAAATACCTAAGGTTAAGATAAACAAAAACTGCACCCGAAAATGACCAAGCTGACCATTCATAATAACTCTAATTACTAAGACATCCCTCGCTACATTATTACTCTAATACCCCTATAGTTTGAGACACAAACATTATTGAGAGATTACCTTAAAAATTAATGGATATAAATTAATGATGTGTTTGTGTAAATTGGTATGTATAAATATATATTGTATATGGTTGATAGTAATAAAAATATACTGGAATATTTTTCACTTAAATATCCTTTATATGTTAAACTAAATTTGTTAAGGGATAAAATTGTAAAAAAAATAATATTACCTTAGTAATCACTTCATATTAGAATAATCAGATTATTTATTATATTGTTTATAGAGTGATATAATATATACTTATAATGAGTACCTATCATAATATGTCATCCTGTGATTTAATATTATTTTATCATTAATTCAAAATCAAAATCACATGATGACACATTAGTATAGATATTTATTATAAGTGTTCATAGTTTTATTAAATCTTTCATTACCTAACAAACAAAACAAAATAATGTCTATAATAAAATATAGTTATCAAAGTAATCTATCATTCTCCCGAAGCAAATGTACCTTGAGAGTATGAATTCATGCATGGATGTATGTCACACCTACTGGAATTATTCCAGCGACCATTGATGTCTTATTTCAGTGAACACTTCCAAATCCTCTCCATTAGTAATTACAGTGTAGATAATTTTAACAAAAATAATCTTCAACCCAAATCGCCAATAGTTCAAAGTGTCCCAAGAACACAAGCAACAAGTGGAAAGACTCAACCAAAATTCTCATGGATTTGGCTTGCAATCTAAGGAAAATATAAAACATATAGAAAAAGTTTCATTGCCCCCACTCATGAATGAATCTTCAGTCATTCGTTAGATTTTAGCATAGATGGCTGGACAGCAGTAATTTCATGGCTAAAACTATCAACAGGCTGATAGGAAAGAAGTTCATCGGTATTAATGATAGTACTCTCAGATTGTGAAAAACAATCATCTCTTGCAGTTTACCAACAAGTTGACAACCTGGATTTTCGGTACCTAATAGAACTTGATATTAAAAAAAAAAATTTGCCAACCTATGTGCCCCGGCACTGGTCAATTATTCAATCTCCCTTACATTCTCAATCGATGTAAGCCAGTTCACAGCTCTTCTGATCTGAATTTGCTTGCATCTTTCTGCTAATAGAAAATACCAGAGACAATGAAGCCCATCCACTTCTGAAATCAGATGAGTTTTCAGTTTGTGTTCATTTTTCCCACCATTTGTAAACATGGTAGAGGCAACATATAGGATGTGGGCTATTCAGTGAAATGTTGGCTGTGCAAAATACTGTAAATGTTTTCAAGATCGAGCCGAGCCTCCCATAACTTATTTAAATTTTTTTTTTTTCACTGTAAATTCAATGAGATGTTGGCTGTGCAAAATAAATTTTAAAATAATTATTTAAAGTTAATTCTTTTCGTTCAGGATTGAGCCGAGCCTCCCATAGCTTGAGTTTGTGCTCAAGCCATAACTACTTATTATTCTGAGTTTCATTGACCCAAACTTACAATTAAAATCGAGTCAGTTGGATTTGAATTTAACTCTAAATGTAAGGAAGAAACTGAATGTGTTAATGTGTTTACACGGATTATCCAATGCCAATCATTTTGATACAAATATACGTGGATGAACTTTTCGGTCACTAGATTTTCATGAACAGTAACCGAAGAGTTATAATTTTTTGAAATAAATTAGTTGCGTGGCTTATATAATGTTATTATCAGAAACCAGTGGCACCAGTACCGAAGTGGTTCGTTCCTGGAAGAAACTAAAGAATGCCAATAATTGCTAAATACAAATGACATTTAATGTAAGTTTGTTGGAAGGGAAACGCCGTGTTAAAATGTTAAATATATTGAACGATGAAAACGTGTTATAATGACATTAATTTGAGATGAGAACGATGAAATTAAAATTGTTTTTATTATATATTTTGAAAAACCGTACATTAAAGACGTAACTCATCTTTAATGGGCCCCAATACAAAAGTGTAATTAATTAGCCTGACACTATCTGCGCTAAATTGAGATGACTCTTGGAAAGCTTAAAGTGTTTTCTCTGGTGAACAGGTTCAAGACCTGGAAAATCAAGAATGATAGAGAAAGAGTACATTAACATCTTGAGAGAAATGAATAAGTGGACTTTCATTAGGTAAAATATCTCATACAGTAGACTTGTATGGGAAACAGAAAATGTTTCCTTCTGTTACTTGTATGACTCCATTAACCTTTACCAACATCTGCCTCTTAAGACAGACTATCTATATCCTTCAAGAATCAATGACACATAATCTAAATACACACATACTCACAACACCACAAACACACATGGCACATGACATATATTACTTAAGAAGCAAAGAGGGACTCTTAAGTAAGGTGGTTCCTATTCCGGGAAATATTGGTGAATCAAATCTTGGTATGGATCCTGATTTAATGATGGAAATAGCACAAGAGGTAGATGTAATCATAAATTCAGCAGCCAATACAACATTTGATGAGAGGTTCCTACTCATCTTTAATAATTTTTGGGATATCCAAGTTCATTTTATATAAACTAATGCTTGGATTACTCAACGTAGATTTGATGTAGCCGTAAACATAAACACAAGAGGGCCATCTCGAGTACTTGATTTTGCAAAGAAGTGCAAGAAACTTTGTTGTTTCATACATATATCAACTGGTAACTAAATCTTGCTTATGAGTAGAAAATAATGAAGTTGTTTATTTATTTAGGCCCTCTTGTGTTAATATAGAAAACGTCGTAGAGACTCTCAACCCCAAAAGCTCACCATTATTACACCCTCCTGTGGATGTTGATGCTGAAGTGAAGTTAGCTTTGGATTCGAATCTTGCTTTTCATGGAGATGAAGAAATGGCTCGGAAAATGAAAGAAACGGGTTTAGAAAGGTGATTACTTTTGTTAAATTAATTATGTTTTAACCTTTCTTCATTAGTGATGAGAGTTTGAACTGATTTTTGATAAGAATATGGATCAACATAAGTTTGAGAGGTTAGAGTACTTAAGATTAGAGATGAGAGTAAAAAAGGTATTAAGTTGGGGTGTTATCAATATTCATATAACGCATAAAAAATGGGTTAAAAATTGTATAGAATGATTAAAAAAATGGTTAATTTAATTAATTTTCCTGAATAATGAGAAATAATGTAGGGGAAATTAATTATTTAACCATGTTATACAATTTTAATCTATTTTTTTTTATGTATAATATGAATATAGTTAAGACACCAATTTGATATTCATTTTACTCTCTTCCCTAATCTTAGAACCTTAACCTCTCAAACTTATTTTTATTCATATTCTCATAAAAAAATTAGTTCAAAATTAAATATATTTTGCATAAAAATCATCTTAATTGAAGTAAATGACATTTCATCAAATTGCTTGATATTTTGTTTGAATATTTGAAATTAAAAGTATTAGATTTACTTGTTCAGTGATGAATACTACTTTGATCATTTGTAAGTTATGATTTTTGTTATAGTTTTGTAGTTAATTTAGTTAGAAGAATGATTTATTTACGTCAAATTTACATTTGAATGAAAGAATATTTAGTTTTTATATTGAAACAGAATACGTCGATTTTCTTATAAAAAGTATGCAGGTAGGAGTAGGATAAGCAAGTAGGCATACTACTAGTCAAGGCACACGAATAGGTTTATGGGCACTATCCCGGGTAATAAGGTAGATAGAGGTAAACAGAAATGCATGATACTGTTTATAAATGTTGTTTATGGATACTCATCACAAAGATACTATCCACATATAGATGGATAAGCATGATGGGAGGATAGGTATAGTACTATTCATGAGTACTGTTTACAAACACTATGTACAAATGTCGTTCATATTGTAAGTACACAAGAATAAATAGGTGGATACTGTTTACATACCATTTATAGATAGTGTACACGCTACTGCTCTTTCAAATATGAGACCAGAGTAAAACAGATACAAAGGGTTGTGGTTATATTTGTACAATACATGAAAAATAAATTAAAATGGCATGACATGACTAAAAATATTAAATTAATTAATCTCTAAATTAATAATAATACATAATCATATAATTAAATAATTTTAAATTAAAAATAATTAATATTAAATTACTTAATATCACATCTTGATGTAAAAATTATCTTATTGTAAGTTTGGTGAAGCTTACATGGTTTATTTTTCCACCACATGTTCAATAATGGCTATCATGCCATATAATTAATGCGCACGGAGGCCGGTCGGTGCATGTTTCTCTGCCAACCAACATGGCATTAAATGCCATTAGTAGTAATATATATAAGAATAATTGTGCCTCCATTCCCACTTGCAAATAAAGCACCTGTTTCCATACTGTCAGCATAAGCTCTTCTTTCATTGAAGTCATGAGCTCTTTCTCCATTGAAGAACAGAATAAAATAGAGAAAACTTGTAAGAATGGCATTGGCATTCTTGAGTTTCTTCCTGCCAAGAACTATTTCGTTACTGGTGCCACGGGTTTCCTAGGCAAAGGTAAATTAGGCAATAAAATTACGTAGAATTTTTTATATAAGATTTGTTATATAAGATTCTGTGGTTTTAAAATTTTCAGCCATAATTGAGAAGCTATTACGAGCAGCACCCAACGTTTGCAAGATTTATCTCTTAATCAAAGCAGAAAACGAAGAAGCTGCATTAGAAAGAATAAAAACTGAAGTAAATTCTACATATATAACACAAAACTCTTTCTAAATATATGAATATATCTATTTTCCACTATTTAGACTAACAAATTTACTATTTCTTTTTATATTCAATAAGATAATAGATTCAAATCTGTTCAACTTGGTGAGAGATATGCATGAGAAATCTTACCAAGATTTCCTGTTAAGTAAGGTGGTTCCTATTCCCGGAAATATTGGTGAATCAAATCTTGGCATGGATCCTCATTTAATGATGGAAATAGCAAAAGAGGTAGATGTAATCATAAATTCAGCAGCCAATACAACATTCGATGAGAGGTCCCTCGTCATCCTTCTAATTGATTTTGGTGATATCTAAGTTCATTAATTTTGCATATACTAATACTTGATTTCTCAACTTAGATTTGATGTAGCTGTAAACATGAACACAAGAGGGCCATCTCGAGTACTTGATTTTGCAAAGAAGTGCAAGAAACTTTGTTGTTTCATACATGTATCAACTGGTAACTAAATCTAGCTTATGAGTACAAAATAATGTAGTTTATATATCTAGGCTGATCAACTTTTTCTTGTGCAGCATATGTTAATATAGAAAACGTCGGAGAGACTCTCAACCCCAAAAGCTCACCATTATTACACCCTCCTCTGGATGTTGATGCTGAAGTGAAGTTGGCTTTGGATTCAAATCTTGCTTTTCATGGAGATGAAGAAATAGCTCGGAAAATGAAAGAAATGGGTTTAGAAAGGTGATTACTTTAGTTAAATTAATTATGTTTTAACCTTTCTTCATTAGTGAGATTTTTTTTCCGTTCATAATTTCTTTTTGTCGTTTCTTCTTCAAAGATAAGTAATTAAGATGATGTGAAATAATACGATGTTGTTAATTATGTTAAACGTTAATTAATTTGTAGATATATTTTTTGGGTTTAATTTCTCTATAATTAATTGATGGAAAGTTTTGTATTCCACAGGGCTAGAAGTTACGGGTGGAAAAATGTTTATGAATTTAGCAAGGCAATGGGAGAAATAATAATTGATAAGAATAGAGAAGAAATCCCAGTTGCTATTGTTCGTCCAAGTATTATTGAAAGCACTTTTGAAGAGCCTTTCCCTGGATGGATACAAGGGTTCAGGTAGTTCCTTCAAAAGTTTTACTTTATTTATATTTAGTAGTTTATATTTGACCACTTCGAAACTCAAATTTCTGCTATATCCTTGCCATGATGTAAATTGGATAGTATTTGAGTTGTGTCCTTTCGATTACTCTTTTATTAATAAAGAATTACTAACCAGCTCTCATGAATATGATCATTAGAATGGTTGATCCATTCATTTTGGCTGTCGGAAAAGGCTACCTCCCTGCCTTCATAAACCCTGAGACAGTCGTAGATATAGTAAGTATCCAGATTCTTCTTTTATATATATATATATATATACACACTACTTCATTTTATCATAGAAAAAAAAAATTGAAATGCTTGAAAAAATTTAATGTCAACTAAAATCATCAGCATTTTAATTTATACTTCCTTTTGGTTACAATCCAATAATCATAGAAAAAAAAGTTGATATACTTCTTCAATAAACTCGAAATTACTCTTCATAAATTTTCATTTCAAGAATAGTCTTCCCTTAAGAATATATAAATTAAGACTACAATAATATTTTTTATAATGCTTATAAAATGAGTTAATAATACAGGTTCCAGTTGATATGGTTGTGAATGCAATTATTTCTACAATGGCAAAGCATGGAATTACTAGGAAACCAGGGCTTAACATCTACCACATTACGTCTTCTAGAGTAAATCCAGTGATGATGAAATTCTTATTTGACACGTTCTATGAACATTTCAAGTCCTCTCCAATCAGGGACATGAATGGAAAAGAAGTGAAGATTAAAAGAGTCAAATTTGTTAGCTCATCGAAAGAAATCTTCTCACTTATCTCTAAAGAGAATATCACAAAAGATACGAATGTTTCTCCAGAACTTGAAAGAAAATTACGTGAGAAAAAAATAGAGCAAATTAGAGACTTGATGCAGATGTATGAACCATATTTATCTTCACAATGGTAAGATATCTTTTTATCCTTGAGTTTACATGTTTAGATAGTGTTAGATCTTTAAATTAATTACTTCAACAAATTAACTTAGAAGTTTGGCCATGTTATTTGATTTTTAGTGAATTGGTTATTTCCCTGAAATTTTGTATATTGATTAGGTTTGAAAGCAGCGATACCTTCAAATTGTGGGAAGCCATGTCTTTAGAAGAACAGTTGAGTTTTGGATTTGACGTTAAGAGGTTGGATTGGAAGTACTATTTTTCCAAAGTTCATATTCCAGGTGTAAGGAAATATGTATTCGAAAGTAAATTGAGGCCAAAATTGTAAATTGTAATATTTATATTTTTCCAAAGTGAATTGGTTAATTGCATGAGTCGTGAGCTGCCATCAAGTATAAAAGGCAGACTAAACACAATTTCTCATTTCAATGAAAATGTTTCCCCATTGATCTCATAAAATATCTCAGAAACAAACCATAGTTCTACTGTTAACCTTGAATTTCTGATTCAGGTTTTTTTGCTATTTTTGCTACTATTCTCACTGTTACTATAAAGTAAACGCCACTTTCAGTGGTGTGTATTATGTCAATTCAAAATGTTTAATTAATTTATGTTGTGTGTAATTGTGAACTACAGTGGCTTAAATTTAGTTTGGTAACAAATTGAAAGTTGTGAAAATTAATTTAATTGATATTATGTGTTGTAGTTGAGTTGAAAGTTGTTTAATTCAATCTTGTGTATGATTGAAATTGCTTAATTGGTATTATAGATGACTGTAGAGTTGTTTATTAATTAATTTAATATGGTGGTTGTAGTGGTTGTTAATGATTATTGTTCAAAAATTATAATAGTAAATCACTTTATTATGAATATGGTATAAAGAGATTATGTCATTCATATATTCTTGGCTATTGTGTATAATGTGATTTGTGCTCTACCTAAGCAATATCTCATGTAAGGTATGACAAATTTAAGTTATCTGTCTATACAGTATTTCATATCTGGTATGACAAATTTAAGTGTTCTGTCTATGTGGTATTTCATGTTTGGTATGACAGATTTAAGTGTTATGTCTATGCAATATTTCATGTCAACCATGATAGATCTAAGTGCTCTACCCATGTGAGATTACAATATATCGGGTATAACAATTCTCTCCCACTCTCCCTGTGTAAGGACACCCCTTAGGCATGATAGATTTTTCTTCAAGATAATAGAAGTGGTAAATAGTTCAGATGATTGTTTGGTGGGATGCCTAAATATATATAAATATATATATAGTAAACAAATTACAAGTTGTCGAATGTCAATCCTCTACTTAATATGATATTTCCCTAAATATATATTTGTAACTATATGATGTCTGTTAGGTAATTGTTTCAAATTTTAGTATGCATAGAAACTTGTAAGTTAATTAATTACATACCATAGTGGTTATAATATAGTGTTAAATATATGTTATAGAAATTCTTAAAAAGTTTTATAGGATATGCCTTAGCCTTATAAGCCCCATAAGTGTGTTTAGGAGGTTATGGGATTAGCGATTCGAGGTGGATCTTGTCAACTTGGTATTAGAGCATGAGTTTTAGATTTTAAGGTCATTTCATGAAGCATGCATATAAGTTTTTTTTCTAAAAATCAAGTTAATTGCATCTTGTAGAAATTAACATGAAAAGACATGACTAACCTCGCATGAGACCTATTAAGGATTTGTTAACTCCTTAAATTGCAAGAAGGGATAATAAGCCCATAGATGAAGTAATAGAAGAGTCGGTCACCTATGGACTAGATTCTCAAGTACCACCTGTAGACTCAGTTGCACATAGTCCTAATGCACTTGTTGAACCAATAGTTGAGCTGAATATGGAACCTCAAATGGTAGGATTAATATGGAGCAGATTATCAGTAGATTAGCTCAGTTAGTCAATAGAGTGGCTTAAAATCAGATTGCAATGCATCCAGAGAGTGTCAATACCATTAAACATACAAGGATATTAGAAGCAAAAACCTTTGATGGGACTAGAGATCCTACAATTGTAAAGTCATGGATAATTAGAACCGAACATATATTTAAGGTGACAGAGTGCTCAAACTCTCAAAAACTATGGTTTATTACTTTTCTCTTGGAGGGTAAAACATATCATTGGTAGAAAATGGTATAACAAAAATATAGAGATTCTACAATAATAATTTGGGAAAACTTTTACCAAGAGTTCTCAGATCACCACTACTCAAGGGTATATTAGGCTGCTAAAAGAAATGAATTTATTAGACTGACCCAAGGAAGTATGTCGATGGAGGAATAGATGAAGAAAGTTATTAAGCTCTCTCTATTTTCCCTGTTGATTATAGAAGAGAGAGAGAGAGAAATGTAGAAAATTTGAAAAGGTTCTTTGAAGACGAATTAAAACAACAATGAAGGCAACCATGAGAGTTAAGGGAAGCCTTAAAGAAATAAAGAAAAGAGAATCTCAAGGACAAAAGTGAAAGGTTAGTGGTTGGACAACAAGTGGGCATAAAGACAAAATATAGAAAAAAGAAGGCAAATTTTCTAGGCAAACAAGTGAATCTTTTCAAAGTGTGAGATCTAGTTCTTGAAGGGGTCAAAAGTAATTTCAAGGACAACAATCAATAGGTAGTAACACTTGGAATCAAGGGTCCTTGGGAAGCATGCCTCAAGGTAGAACGGGTCAATACTCTCAATGTAATAGTTATGGTAGATTCCATTCAAGACAATGTAAGAGAGGGGCATCGAGTTGTTATCATTGTGGACAATTTGGTCATTTTAAAAAAAATTGCCTTATGCCATTTCAAGGTAGGAGTGTCACTCAAAGATTAGTCAAACAAAATTTCCAAGGGAATAGTGGTCAATATCAAAGACAACAAAGGTCTCAAATTGGGGAAAGGTCTAATGTGGATACTCAAGGGTAGGCTAATAGTACTTATAGTGGCAGTGGTTGACATAAAGGATTGAGATGACCTCAAGCTCAAGCACATGTTTTCACTCTGACACAATAAGGAGTATATGCCTCTCCATATATGGTTATGGGTATGTTACTAATCTTTGACTGAAAGGCTTTCACTTTAATTAATCTTGGTTCTACTCATTCTTTTGTTTCATATACATTTGCTAAGTATGTCAATAGAGAGTTCGAATGCTTGGAATGTGAATTAGAGATAATTATTCTTGTAGGAGAGTCAATTTCAAAAGAGAATATGCATAAGGGTAGCATGGTAAGGGTGGGTATCCATAAGTTAAAGGCATATTTGATTCTTTTGGACATCTAAGATTTTGATGTGATTTTAGGTATGGATTGGTTAGATTATCACCGTACTACCATTGATTGTTTTCATAAAAAGTAAACTTTAGAGAGTCGAGAAAACCAGAGTTCATTTTTTATGGAAAGCGTCACATTATTCCTTCTTGTGTTATCTTTGTGGTTGTCGCTAGACAATTTTTTCAAAAGGAATATCAAGCTTATCTAGCACATGTTATGGACACTAGAGTTAGAGAATCAAAGATAAAAGATATTCCAGTGTTAGAGATTTCATAGATGTATTCCTTATTAATCTACCTAGGCTACCACCTAATAGAGAGATTAAGTTTTCAATAGATTTGATTCCTAGTACAACTCTCATATCATTGGCCTCTTATAAAATGACTCTTCATGAGCTAAAAGAATTAAATGTACAATTGCAAGAGCTAGTGAAGAAGGCATTTATCAAGCCTAACATATCTCCATGGGGAGTACTAGTGTTATTTGTTAAGAAGAAAAATGGAACTTTTAGATTATGCATTGATTGTAGACAATTAAATAAAGTGACAATTTGTAACAAGTACCCACCGCCTCAGATTTCATGTTTGTTCAATCAGTTACAAGGTGTTAAAGTTTTCCCTAAAATAAAATTGCACTCAAGATACAATCAACTAGAGATTAAAGAGTCAGATGTTTCAAAAACTGCTTTCAAAACTCATTATAAACATTATGAGTTATTGGTGATGCACTTTGGATTAACTAATGCACTAGAATCATTTATGGATTTGATGAATAAAGTGTTTCACTCCTTCTTAGATTGATTTGTAGTGGTATTTATTGATGATATTTTGGTTTATTCTCAAAACAAGATAGAGCATGAAGAACACCTTAGAATGATCCTATAAACTTTATAAGACAAACCATTTTATACTAAATTCAATAAGTGCCAATTTTGGCTAGACAAAGTTGCATTTTTGGGACATGTCATTTCAACAGATCATGTCTATGTTGACCCATATAAAGTGAAAAGAGTTTTGAAATGGGAGAAACCTACCAATGTTATAGATATTAGAAGTTTTCTCGATCTTGTTGGGTATTATCGAAGATTTGTTGAAGGATTTTTTTAAAATAACAGCACCGTTAACTAGACTAACTCAGAAAGATGTAACGTTTGAATAGGATGATGAATTTGAATGATGTTTTCAAAAGTTGAAAATAAGATTGACTTGAGCCCTTATACTTACCTTACCTTCAGGTACAAATAAATTTGTGGTATATAGTGATACATCCAAATAAGATTTAAGTTTTGTATTGATATAACATGGGAAGGTGATAGCTTATGCCTCTAATTCACTCAAGAAGCATGAGATAAAAACTTCTAATATCTGTAACATTGGCAAGTCTCTAATTCAAGAATATTAATAACCATCCTTCAAATTTAACCTATCTTAATCAATCAAATTTATGAAATGCAACATTTAAACCCTTATCTGATGAAGTTGAAGAATGAAGTAACGGACTGCAAGTAGATTTTATAGTAAAAGATGATACCAAATCACAAGGAGTTAGAAAAGGAAATTTTAGAAGAGGTTCATGCATCAACCTATGACTTACATCTAGGTAGTACTAAGATTTATCATACCTTGAGGGATCATTATGGTGGCAAGGAATGGAAAAAGAGATCATGAGATTTTTTTCTAGATGCTTAGCATGCTAGCAAGTTAAAGCTAAACATCAAAGACTAACTGGACTTTTGTAACCGTTTCCTATTCCTCAATGGAAATAAAAGCATATTACCATAAATTTTGTGTTAAGTTTTCCTTGGACAAAGAATGGGCATGATAACATTTAAGTCATTATGGATCGCCTAACAAAGTTAGCCCACTTCCTTCTAGTCAAAGCCATACACCCACTTGATAAGTTGGCAAGTATTTATGTAGCAGAGATTGTATGCCTTTATGGTGCTCCATTATCTATAGTATTAGACAAAGATCTTAGGTTTACTTCTGGATTTTGGCTAAGTTTACAAAATGTTTTTGGTATAAAGTTTAAATTCAGCACAAACTTTCACCCTTAAACTAATGGGCAGTCAAAATGAACTATCCAAACATTAAAAGATATGTTAAGGGCTTACCTTATGGAGTTAAGGGGAAGTTGTCATAATTACTTGCCTTTAGCAGAATTTGCCTATAATAATAGTTATTAAAGTAGCATTGGAATGCCTCCATATAAAGCCTTGTATGCTAGGAAATTCAAAAATCTAATGTGATGGAATGAAATAAGTGAGAAAGTATTACTAAGCCTTGAGATTGTGCAAGATACTAATGAAATGATTTGTCTTATTCGTAAAAGGCTAAAGTAGCTCAAGATAAGCAAAAAAGTTATGTTGATAAGCACAGGAGAGAATTAAAGTTCTAAGCGGGTGAAAGGGTGTTTTTATGAGTTTTACCTTGGAAAGGTATATTAAGATTTGGAAAACGAGGTAAATTAAGCCCAAGATATATTGGCCGATATGAGATTCTTGAAAGAGTTGGTGTTATTGCAAATCGATTGGTCTTACTAACTGAATTTTATAAGATCCATAACATTTTTCATGTTTCCATGCTTCACAAGTATGTACCTGATTCCTCTCATGATCTTTGTCAACAATCAATTCAATTAAAAGATGATCTATGTTACCAAGAAAGGCAAAGAAGGATTATTGATGCGAAACAACAAGTGTTTCACATTAGAACCATTCCTTGGGTTAAGGTGCAATAGAAAAATCACTTGATAGAAAAAACAACTTAGGAACGAGAAGAGGACATACGAGGCTCAGTATCTAAAATTGTTTTGATCAGATATATAATTTCAAGGACGAAATTTTTTTTAAAGGAGAAAGGCTGAAATACCTAAAACTTTTGGTCAATGGCAGGTAAAAATGTGTTTTGTTAGAAAGGGTTAAGTCAAAATATTCATTGATGAACACTTAAAGAATTATGTGAAATTTTGTGCAAGTATGGGGTTTAAGCGTAAAAATCTCCTTTATTTATTAATAAAGCAATTAGGCTTTTTCTTCTTCCATGAGAAGAAACAGAAAAGCAAATGAGAAGAAAAGAAAGAAAGAAAAGGAGAAAAGAGAAGAAAGGAAAATTTAAAAAAAAAAATGATGATAAAGAAAAGAAGAAGAAAGAGAAGAAAAAACTAATAGGAAAAAGGGATAAGGTATTCAATTTTTGTTCAATTAATTTAGGGTTTGTTTTCACTATTCAATTTGGCAATCTCTAAAATTCTAACCATGTTGCTTCAAATTAGTTTGAATAGACGAGAAAGAAGGAAGATTAGTAGCAGATTCCAACATTGGCTTTGGGTCTACTGAAATCTATGAGTGGGAACAAAATCTTTACCTATGCAAATTTTATAGTATTTATTCTAAATCCTTGAAAATGGCAATATAGATTTTATTGGAAATCTCTTACAAAGAAAAAAAAGAAGAAATCAATAGCTTTCATTATACATGTTATGGATTTTGGTTGTGGGTGGTTGTAAAGTAAAGGCCACTTTCAATGATATGTATTATGTCAATTTAGAATGTTTAATTAACCTATCTTGTATGTAACTATGAACTGTAGTGGTTTAAATTCAGTTTGGTGACCAAGTGAAAGTTGTGGAAATACATTAAATTGATATTTTGTATTGTAATCAAGTTTAAAGTTGTTTAATTCAATCTTGTGTATGATTGAAATTTTTAGTTGGTATTGTAGATGACTATAGAGTTGCTTATTAATTAATTTAGTATGGTGGATGTGGTGGTTGCCAATGATTATTGTTCAAAAATTATAATAGTGAGCCATTTTAATATGAATATGGTATTAAAAGATTATGTCATTTAGATATTATTGGCTATTGCATATTATGTAATTAGTGTTCTGCTTGAGCAATATCTCATGTCAAGTATAATAGATTTAAGTGTTTTATCTATGTGATATTTCATGTTAGGTATTACAAATTTCAATGCTCTGTCTGCATGGTATTTCATGTCAGATATGACAAATTTGAGTGTTCTATTCATGTGAGATTACAACTTGTTGGGTATGACAGTTCTCCCTCACACCGCCTATATAAAGACGCCTATTAGATATGATAGATTTCTCTTGAGGATATTGAAGTGTTAAACAGTTCAGGTGATTGTTTGGTGGGATGCTTAAAACAAATATTATATATGTATATATGTAAAGTAAATAAATTACTAGTTGTTGAATATCAATTGTCTACTTAATATGATATTTCTCTAAATATATATTTATAACCATGTGTTGTCTATTAGTTAATTATTTCAAAATTTTAGTATGCATAGAAACCTATAAATTGATTAATTACATATCACAGTGGTTATTGAGCTTAATGTGGAAATTTCTTGACTGATTTGAGAAATTCATGTGAGATAGGGTTAGTATTATTGAAACTTCAATTGTAATGACAATGTGATTATATAGGAGTTTCTTTTCTAACATAACTAAGAAAAGGCGTTAATGCTTCTAGTGTGTAATTTTCTTTTTTCTTATTAATGTTGAACTCGAACAAGAGACTTATGTTATGAGCACTTTCAAGTTAATGTGCATGATAAGGTTATGGTTTTAAACATAATTAACTTGTGTTGGTTAAGTATAGTTATAGTTGGGATGCTTTCAATCTTTCCTTTAGAATTTAACATTTGTGTATGATTGATATATTATTGTGGCATATTACTTTATTTCTCAGTCTACATGTATTCAATATTCTCAAAGGGATTTATAATTGCCCACTCACTAAGCCTATTCAATTTACCTTTATAAAAATTTTCCCTTCAAGACATCTTCAAGA
This sequence comes from Mangifera indica, assembly GCF_011075055.1. Lineage (NCBI taxonomy): Eukaryota > Viridiplantae > Streptophyta > Magnoliopsida > Sapindales > Anacardiaceae > Mangifera > Mangifera indica. The sequence continues at coordinate 436,903 of NW_025401105.1, read as the reverse complement.
AAATGTCGAGTAGTGTTTTACTGGGTTTTACCAAACATAGCACCTGTAGTTTCTCATTTTGCATATGTCTATGTGGATTTCCTTTCTAGAAACTTATGAAATGTTGCAAGGATAGAGACCTAATTAAACTATTCTCATGATTTTTTTACTCGAATTAGGATGTTAGTTTTTTTGGTGTGTATATGGTAAGGTCGGAAGTCTAATTAAAAGCTTATTTTTCGTGATTTTTGAATTGTAATCAATGTGTTGTTTTGGTGTGTAAATATGGTAAGGCAAAGGCCTATACGTGATGTTATAATAAGTGTTAAATATATGTTGTAGAAATTCTTAAACAGTTTTATATAATGCATTTTAGTCTTCTAAGCCCCATAAGCTTGTTTAGGAGGTTATGGGATTAGTAGGGATGGGTCTTGTCAGTTACTAAGCTGAAGCACATGCCTCTCGTGCACATTATGCATGCGCACACACATATATAAAGTTTGATAGGGATTTCAACTTTCGTTTATCATTAGATGTTAAATTTTACATTTTCCTATAAATTGTATTGTTTTGTTATAACAGTAATAGGCTGCCATTAAGTATATAAAGGCACCTAAGAACACTATTTCACTTTATGGAAAATGAAATTCTCAATTCGACTTAGCTTCTTTTCTATTTCTCATTGTTCATATTATAAACCCTAAAGTTTCATAATCTTTCACATTCATTTAATCTTTCCTTTTTGCTTTGTTACTAATATTTTGTCAATAAATTCTTTTGTTGTTCATTGTATCAAAGATAAAGATGACCAACATCGATCTCATGATTGATAAAAAGGCATCCTCGCTACTCAAACCCATTCTTTCATAAATCTTCCATATCTGACACCACACATACCAAATCAACCATTTTTTTCATTGATACTGACCTCAAACCTTCAATCCATCATACCTAAACACATCAGTTTCAACTATCAATTTTGGAAATCACAAGTCCTATTCACTATTGTAGTGCATGACTTGAAAGAACATCTCAATGGCATCATCTTTTTCCAACTCTGTTCATACAAGTTTATGACATTAGAGTATTTAGAAAATTTGGCCCAATGATAAAAAATTCTATGTTTGTAGTGTTTTTATTAATTTGAGTATAGTACAAGAATAATATAAAATGAGGAATGACTATGTCTTTTTATTTTTTCTCCTTTTCTATGCCTTCTTTTATCTTCCTTGAATGCAAGTTTTTGGAAGAAAAGATTATAGTGTACAATTATTCAATCATCACTACACCTATCTGTATGCATTAATCCACCATTCACAATCAAACCGCGTAATCAAAGTATAAGTCACATATCAACCCTTCCTCAATCACAACATTCATATACCAGTTAAAGCAAGCAAAATTTCGCAGTGGAAAGAATCCTCAATCCACTGAAATTGCAATCATAGGCAACGGAAGTGAATCTCCTACTTCCCTCTTTCCAATAATCGCCATTGCAAAACCTGCTAGTCACTGGAAACGTCCTTTTCTAGAGGTTTCGTGGCTCTCATTTTGGGGATGACAAACGTCCTAAAATCAACGCAACATACCTTTTTAAAACTGCTAACATGTAACGCCACACATGGGCATCTACCTTCCCTACACACAGTCATGAACCACTTAATTTCAAACTGACATGACGCTACATGGCAATCAACACACAAGTATGATCATCCCATGCACACCTACCCCCCACATAAAATTCACAATTTAACATTTAATTCATATGAACTTTTTCAAACACAATAATCAAGAAAAATAACCATAATGCTCTTGAGACATATATGTGAGTGTTAATATTAGTAATTTCAATATAGATAATTTTAATATAAATAATCTTCAACCTAAATCACCAATAGTTCAAAGTATCTCAAGAACACAAGCAACAAGCGGAGAGACTCAACCAAAATTCTCATGGATTTGGTTTACGACATGAGGAAAATATGTAACATATAGAAAAAATTTCATTGCCTCCGGTCATAAATGAATCTTCAATCTTCGGCTTGCCTAAAATATCGACCGAAAATTGTGGCCAGTTTACTAGCAATCATCTCTTGCAGTTTACCAGCAAGTTGAGAGCTTGGATTCTCAATACCTAACACAACTTGATATCAAAATGAAAAATTCGGATAAGTATACTGTTCTGCATTCTCCCATTAGACTGGGAAACCAACCTCAGCTTTTTCTCTCTCAAAATTTTTTCCAAAGCAAAAAGAGTTTTGAAAGATTCTCTAGAATAAAGAATTCCAAAGTATTTTTCTTTACCTCATTCACTCAAGAACCAACCTGAACCTTCCTGGTTTCTTCAGATAGCATTTTGCAGACAAAAAATCATTACTCAAAGAAAGGGAAGAGAATGTGTTAAAAATAGTCATTGTCTTTTAAGCATATTTTGTATATCAATAATAGACTTTGCCATAACCAGCCAGCAGAGCTGCTGTCACCTTTTAATCAGATTCCTTTGATGTTGTAAAGCAAATCATATGCAATCCACAAATAACATAACATGTATAAATTGTTGCCAAGGAAACATACCTATTGTAGATTTGAAAAGTCAGCAAGAAACGAATCCTCTCATTTTTTCGAAGGCATTAAATGTTCTAGACAGCATGGGATATCAGGAATCTGGGGCATATAAGCATTCTGTTCTTTAGAAGGCTTGCTTCGATCATGCTTTGCCACCTTCACTTTTTGAAATGTGAGTAGCTTCCTATCTGGGAATCCAAGAAAAAATTCATAAACTTCGAACAAAAAAAACAAAGCCAATAATAAAAGATCATATTGCACAGCCACTAGTTGTAAACCTTAAAATGCATCAAACATGTTTTAATTTAATCTTGAAATAAAATAAGAAAAACAATCAAACAGGACAAACATTGATTTTCAGTACATAAACAAGTTCAATAATGGTCACACCATTCAATATCAGCTCTTTTGGAATCAATTGCATAAAAAGCTCTTAATATTTTTGCCTTTTTATTTACATATGAAAGCATCCTAACCCTTCCGCGGCATCTTGCTTGGAAAAAACTACCCGTTTGGAAGTGCAATGGCTACAGCAATATGTGATCTTTGGAATTGAAAGAAAACCCAAAATGTTATTGCACCTAAGTGGTCATATATACACAGAAGATTACTTGTTTATATTCATCTTCTGTCTTGTCTTCATTCTATCAGCTAATCAATTCAAAGCTTTGGGTCCTTGTGTGCTTTGTTGACCATCAAAGACGAGAAGAAAATTGAAGTTCTAACAAGCATTGACGATTCAATGTTACAACTTTGTTTCAATTTCCAATGTCATGTTTGTGGTAAACTCAAAACTCAAGTCCTAATTTTCAACTCATATGTCATCTTTCAAAAATGGAAATTTCTCTGATACAAAAAAAAAATATAACATCTTTGTTGGTCCAAATGTTGTAATCCAAGAGTCATCAACCGGTACATATCATACTGTGAAACAAGCACAATCATATTAGAAAGGATTCCAGCATAGCATTGAATATGAGGATATTTGTTAGGAGCTAGGGCTTCCAATGACATTTCCTAATTTTAAAGGATTAAGGTTTGGCGCATAAAGGAGGGTTGTAAAAGGGGAGAAAACATTGCAACTCCGATAAGGGAGTATGTAATTCGTCGTCGAAAAAGTGCGAATCAACAGCAGGAGAAGGGAAGTCAAATTAGCTTGGTTGGAAGCCGAAAGAGATGGAAAGGCACTGAAATGAGTGTGAGGAGACAGATAAGCGCCTAAGAATAGAGAAGCCCAGAAAAAGCCTGTCGGAAGTTGGAAAGCCGCAAGCTAAGTAGATCAGCATGGAAAGGACCAAATCAAAGCTAGGACGGTGCAATCAGCAATGGAAGGTGAAGGTGGGAGCTAAATCAATACTAGGAAAGTCACCAAAAGAGCTACGGATGATGGTCGGAAGAGGAAGATAAAAAAAATTGGGAGGATTCGGAGGAAGACACAGTGAGGAAGAGAAACAAAGAAAAAAATAAATATTATATTTTATAACGGAAAATTAAATTAATTACCCATTTTGCCCCTCATTAAGTAAAAATCCCACTTTTCCTATTCTAAGAAAAAATGCCTTAAATATTTTTTTAAATACCAAAATTACTATTTACCACATTTATATAAACCCCCTCATTATCACTCTCATTACATATATTTCTCATATTACTCAAACACTTATTCTTACTCTAATTTTTACTCAATATCAATTATTGTGAGTTCATTTGGAAGAAACAAATTTGTATTTCTGTATGCGAATTGAAAAAATCAATTCAAGAGAAAAATGTATCTATACGAATCTTAACTGAAAACTTAATTTGATTTGTTAAATGTTGTTCGTATGTCATGTAAAAGAGACATTTGAATATTTGATAATAATTTAGTAGTTAAAAAAATGTTAGAAAAATATGGGGGCATTTTGATATTACACAATATATAAAGAATTTAAATAAAATGTTAGGAATATATACATGTATTTTGATACAAGATAACATATTATGGTGTTAAATGAAATATTAGATAATTATAGGGGTAAATGAAATGTTAGAAAAATATGGGGGTATCTTGATATTACATAATGTATGAAATATTTAAATAAAATGATAAGAATAGATAGATGTATTTTGATTCAAGACAACACATTAGGGTATTAAATAAATATTAGATAATTATAGGGGGCAAATGAAATGTTAGAAAACTACAGGGGTATTTTCATATTAAACATTATAAGAAGGTTTTAAATGAAATGTTAGGAATGCATAGATGCATTTTGATACAAGACAACATATAAGGGTATTAAATGAAATGTTAAAAAATATTAGGGCATTTGATATTAAATATTGTAAGACAGTTTTAAATGAAATATTAAGAATGGATAAATGTATTATAATACAAGTAACATATAAAAGTATTAAATGAAATGTTAGATAATTATAGGGGTAAATAAAATGTTAGCAAAATATGAGAGAATTTTAATATTAAACATTGTAAAAAAGTTTTACTTGAAATGTTAAGAATAGATAAATACAATTTGATATAAGACAACATATAAGAGTGTTCAATAAAATATTAGATAATTATAGGGGGTTAAATGAAATGTTAAAAAATATAGAGGTATTTTGATATTAAACATTGTACGACAGTTTTAAATAATATGTTTAGAATAAATAGATACATGTCCTTACAATATAATATGTGAGGGTGTTAAATTAAATATTAGATAATTACAAAGGTTAAATGAAATGTTAGAAAAATATGAGAGTATTTTAACATTAACATTGTAAAACGGTTTTAAATGATATATCAAGAGTAGATAGATTCATTTTCATACAAGATAACATATGAGGATATTAAATGAAATGTTAGATAATTATAAGGGTTAAATGAAATATTAATAATATTTCATTTAATGCCCTTGTGAGATGTGCACGGGGTTTGCCTATCACATTGCTTGCCAAGTTCATTTGGGACACATTACAACGATGATTTTACAAGAGGAGAAACCATGTAAATACATACCCAATCTTTAATAATTATCCTTTGGAGCAGGTCTTTCTTCCCTTATGCTTGTTATTAACAGATGAGTTCTTGCTTTTGCAACCTGCGGATGAATACCTTAATTATGTTAACCTATAGAAAGAGGGGAAGATCAACCGTCATGTGTTATAGTCTACGCGATTGGAAGTTTGGCCAATTACAACTCTTTGGTTTTGGTGGATATATGGGCATTGTGCACTTCAATGAAATATCTTATATGTGCAAAAAATTTCAGTTTCACATATTCCATGCAAGCATGTTGCTGCTGTTGGAAGACACATGAGGCTCACACATGTCAATGCATAGGTTCATCCATTCTTAAGCACCGAGTTCTACCGTGTAATGTATGCGGAACCTGCCAACCAACTTGAAAACCAATCAAAATGGCTACATGCCCCAAAAGAAAAAGTTATCTTGTGCCCCATTCTCAATCTTTGTCAACTGGGTCACTCTTTCAATAGAAATCGACATCCTTCACAAGGGGAGATTATTACACCCAAGATATGTAATTGGTGTAAGCAACCAAGGCATATCTGAACCCAATATAAAAGCCTAGCACCAGTTCCGAGCTCCATCCCATAAGGTTCATCTAAAAGAGGTAAAATATCGAGATTTTGACAACCTTCCATTTAGTTTTATTAATTATATTATTTATGTCTTTGTTGAAATGATATGTAATCAATGTATTTTGATTAATGTTTTAGTTGAGTAATTATGTTCATATGTGATGTAATCAATTTAGTGTGAATAATTTTTTTATTTTTATAGTTGTTGGAATAAACATTACTAATGTAATTATTAGAATGAACATTTTGTGGTTTGATTAATGTATGATTTACTTATGTTTTACTTGTGTTCAAAGAGTAGTGGTGGAGTTCCAAGAGTGATGATATAATAGTTTAGAGTGTTATAAATACTTGTATATGAAGCTTAACTTATAAAAATCTATAAATTATGTTATTGAACATGAACTATATTCGAAAGATGACTCATTATATCATACATTAACTTATAAAATTTATGCAATTATTTCATATAATTAAAAGTGTCTTTCTAAAATTATATCTTGATTTTTTATTTTATATAATTTACCAATCTGGATGAAAATTCAAATAGAATAATGTTATATAAATAATTTTCATATGTAATAATAATATTAATTGGAAAATTTTTAGTATTTCACTATTAACATTTTTTCTCAAAATATTAATATTGAGAAATTTTTAAATAATACCATAATTCAAAGTTAATAACATCACAATATTCTTCTATAATGTTTTTCATGGCAAAATTATTTAAAAAATGAAATCAAATGCATAATTATATATAATGATAAACAATATATCTCATACATATAAGCATATACAATAAATATATATAGAACAACTCCAAAATCGGTAAAATACACAATGATCAAAACAAATATATATCTGTGATCTACTCGATACAGTGAAAATATAACTACAAGGTTAAACGTCGACGTATAGAGGTGGATTACTCTCGGGGAAAATCCATGTGTCCATGGCAATGCCAAACACTCTATGAAGTGTAACATAAAAATGTCATAGTCACTGGAGCATTCGCCCTGCTAAGGGACACCTTCCACTCGATGTAATGTGAGGTGATCACCTTATCATGCACGTCCAAAAGGTGTCTAGAAACCCGTTGCCTCTAATAACGCTTGTAAAAATGTCGTGTATGTTCACATCCATCATGCAAGATACTCATAACTCTTTGAGTATGATACATTGGAGTCGTATACTATAATCAACCAATCACGAAAATCTATAACTTTAGCTATCCAATATGCATAGTAGAAGTTTATAAGGATAAAAATCTATAAACATTGAGAAATTCTAATGAATACACGTGTTATATATAAGCTAATTCAAAGTAAATTATAATAGAAAAACTATTATACTATACCCTATTGACATTCCCTTATGGTTTATAAAACAAACTAGGGGTATAATCTGCTTCTATCATCTTTGTGAAGAGCTCGAGAAACTGATACTCTTCTATCAGTATGGTAGTCCAACTATCGAATGTCATCCCTATATGCCCTATGAAGAAAGTGTGGGTCATCGTCCAACTCTGTGGAATGACAACCTGCTACTCATCCTAGTACTGACGTAATATCTCCAAAAAAGAATCTACATGTTGAAATAGATATAAAAAAACTTGAATTGTATTAGTTCTTGATAAATATGTAAAACATTTAACCCAATTGAGTAAAAAGCACAACTTACATTACTAGTGAGCCACTTATGCAGCTCGACAACAATTCTATAAAAACTGTCTTTGGACTTTGCTCCAATGAAATAAACCTTATGCTCGTTGGATGCCAAAACTTTGGTGTACCATATGAGCAAATATTTCTCATGCTCTAGAGCAGAGGATGGAATGGTTCGGAGTTGTCGTTTCACCTTTGATTTTATTAGTCTTGGCACGTCAGGCTTGTGTATATGAAATATCCATTAAGTGAGTTTTTAACGGGTAATTAATTAAAATAAGCAAAATTTTAAGCGTTTATACGTTTTTAAGCCACCTTAGAAAAGTTTTACCAAAATAAGCAAACCGTATTTTTTTTACCCTTTTTACCCTTATGTTGAAAAACCAAGTAAAAATATTTTTTCTGAGAATGTGCGTCGGTTTATGACGGTTACGATGGTAGCTAGGGATTTTACAGTTAAACCCTAAATATGTCGAATGTATATGGATATTTTTTAATGTTTCGAACGCTTAAAATGATATAGTTTCGATGTTAATAGATGTCTAAAAGTGTAGCTGTTGAGAGAGAAAAGCGCAAAAAGTGAACAGTGTCATACAAAAAGTGAACAGTGCCACGCAAACTGTGAACAGTGTCATGCAAACTGTGAACAGTATCACGCAAACCACGCAAATACTCTTCACATCGTGCAAACTACTTGCAAAATCGCGCAAAAAATACTGTTCATAGACTATGATATCTACTTTTGCGCAATGTAAACAATGTTTGCGCGATGTGAACAGGTTTGCACGGTGTAAACAGTGTTTACGCAGCACTGTAAATTTGCGCAGTTTGCGTGACACTGTAAATTTGTGCGCTTTTGTCTCTCAACGGCTACACTTCCAGACATCCATTAACATTGAAACTACATCATTTTAAGCGTTTGAAACATTCAAAAACATCCATATACATAATTCGATATATTTAGGGTTTCAGTGTAAAATCTCTAGCCCCCATCGTAACCGCCATAAACCGACGCACATTCTCAGAAAAAATATTTTTACTTGGTTTTTCAACATAAGGGTAAAAAGGGTAAAAAAAATACGATTTGCTTATTTTGGTAAAACTTTTCTAGGGTAGCCTAAAAACGTATAAACGCTTAAAATTTTGCTTATTTTAATTAATTACCCGTTTTTAACATTCATTCATATATATATATATATATATGAGTACACCTTAGATCGATTTTCATACAAAAGCTTAAAGGCTTAACTAATCTTTCGTAATCAATTTTTGCATCAATTACTAACAGTCTTTGATCCCCACCATAGTATCTCCTCATGTTGTCATCTTCATACATGAGGAGGCTATCAATCGAAACTGAGAGGCACAAATAACCAAACCCTAGCAAAGCTTCGACAGATAGAAGAACAAGGGAGAATGAAAAAAAGGAAAAGAGAATAAAACCCTCAATTATAAAAGAGTTTAAATACCTAAGGTTAAGATAAACAAAAACTGCACCCGAAAATGACCAAGGTGACCATTCATAATAACTCTAATTACTAAGACATCCCTCGCTACATTATTACTCTAATACCCCTATAGTTTGAGACACAAACATTATTGAGAGATTACCTTAAAAATTAATGGATATAAATTAATGATGTGTTTGTGTAAATTGGTATGTATAAATATATATTGTATATGGTTGATAGTAATAAAAAAATACTGGAATATTTTTCACTTAAATATCCTTTATATGTTAAACTAAATTTGTTAAGGGATAAAATTGTAAAAAAAATAATATTACCTTAGTAATCACTTCATATTAGAATAATCAGATTATTTATTATATTGTTTATAGAGTGATATGATATATACTTATAATGAGTACCTATCATAATATGTCATCATGTGATTTAATATTATTTTATCATTAATTCAAAATCATAATCACATGATGACACATTAGTATAGATATTTATTATAAGTGTTCATAGTTTTATTAAATCTTTCATTACCTAACAAACAAAACAAAATAATGTCTATAATAAAATATAGTTATCAAAGTAATCTATCATTCTCCCGAAGCAAATGTACCTTGAGAGTATGAATTCATGCATGGATGTATGTTACACCTACTGGAATTATTCCAGCGACCATTGATGTCTTATTTCAGTGAACACTTCCAAATCCTCTCCATTAGTAATTACAGTGTAGATAATTTTAACAAAAATAATCTTCAACCCAAATCGCCAATAGTTCAAAGTGTCCCAAGAACACAAGCAACAAGTGGAAAGACTCAACTAAAATTCTCATGGATTTGGCTTGCAATCTAAGGAAAATATAAAACATATAGAAAAAGTTTCATTGCCCCCACTCATGAATGAATCTTCAGTCATTCGTTAGATTTTAGCATAGATGGCTGGACAGCAGTAATTTCATGGCTAAAACTATCAACAGGCTGATAGGAAAGAAGTTCATCGGTATTAATGATAGTACTCTCAGATTGTGAAAAACAATCATCTCTTGCAGTTTACCAACAAGTTGACAACCTGGATTTTCGGTACCTAATAGAACTTGATATTAAAAAAAAAAATTTGCCAACCTATGTGCCCCGGCACTGGTCAATTATTCAATCTCCCTTACATTCTCAATCGATGTAAGCCAGTTCGCAGCTCTTCTGATCTGAATTTGCTTGCATCTTTCTGCTAATAGAAAATACCAGAGACAATGAAGCCCATCCACTTCTGAAATCAGATGAGTTTTCAGTTTGTGTTCATTTTTCCCACCATTTGTAAACATGGTCGAGGCAACATATAGGATGTGGGCTATTCAGTGAAATGTTGGCTGTGCAAAATACTGTAAATGTTTTCAAGATCGAGCCGAGCCTCCCATAACTTATTTAATTTTTTTTTTTTTCACTGTAAATTCAATGAGATGTTGGCTGTGCAAAATAAATTTTAAAATAATTATTTAAAGTTAATTCTTTTCGTTCAGGATTGAGCCGAGCCTCCCATAGCTTGAGTTTGTGCTCAAGCCATAACTACTTATTATTCTGAGTTTCATTGACCCAAACTTACAATTAAAATCGAGTCAGTTGAATTTGAATTTAACTCTAAATGTAAGGAAGAAACTGAATGTGTTAATGTGTTTACACGGATTATCCAGTGCCAATCATTTTGATACAAATATATGTGGATGAACTTTTCGGTCACTAGATTTTCATGAACAGTAACCGACAGAGTTATAATTTTTTGAAATAAATTAGTTGCGTGGCTTATCAGAAACCAGTGGCACCAGTACCGAAGTAGTTCGTTCCTGGAAGAAACTAAAGAATGCCAGTAATTGCTAAATACAAATGACATTTAATGTAAGTTTGTTGGAAGGGAAACGCCGTGTTAAAATGTTAAATATATTGAACGATGAAAACGTGTTAAAATGACATTAATTTGAGATGAGAACGATGAAATTAAAATTGTTTTTATTATATATTTTGAAAAACCGTACATTAAAGACGTAACTCATCTTTAATGGGCCCCAATACAAAAGTGTAATTAATTAGCCTGACACTATCTGCGTTAAATTGAGATGACTCTTGGAAAGCTTAAAGTGTTTTCTCTGGTGAACAGGTTCAAGACCTGGAAAATCAAGAATGATAGAGAAAGAGTACATTAACATCTTGAGAGAAATGAATAAGTGGACTTTCATTAGGTAAAATATCTCATACAGTAGACTTGTATGGGAAACAGAAAATGTTTCCTTCTGTTACTTGTATGACTCCATTAACCTTTACCAACATCTGCCTCTAAGACAGACTATCTATATCCTTCAAGAATCAATGACACATAATCTAAATACACACATACTCACAACACCACAAACACACATAGCACATGACATATATTACTTAAGAAGCAAAGAGGGACTCTTAAGTAAGGTGGTTCCTATTCCGGGAAATATTGGTGAATCAAATCTTGGTATGGATCCTGATTTAATGATGGAAATAGCACAAGAGGTAGATGTAATCATAAATTCAGCAGCCAATACAACATTTGATGAGAGGTTCCTCCTCATCTTTAATAATTTTTGGGATATCCAAGTTCATTTTATATAAACTAATGCTTGGATTACTCAACGTAGATTTGATGTAGCCGTAAACATAAACACAAGAGGGCCATCTCGAGTACTTGATTTTGCAAAGAAGTGCAAGAAACTTTGTTGTTTCATACATGTATCAACTGGTAACTAAATCTAGCTTATGAGTACAAAATAATGTAGTTTATATATCTAGGCTGATCAACTTTTTCTTGTGCAGCATATGTTAATATAGAAAACGTCGGAGAGACTCTCAACCCCAAAAGCTCACCATTATTACACCCTCCTCTGGATGTTGATGCTGAAGTGAAGTTGGCTTTGGATTCAAATCTTGCTTTTCATGGAGATGAAGAAATAGCTCGGAAAATGAAAGAAATGGGTTTAGAAAGGTGATTACTTTAGTTAAATTAATTATGTTTTAACCTTTCTTCATCAGTGAGATTTTTTTTCCGTTCATAATTTCTTTTTGTCGTTTCTTCTTCAAAGATAAGTAATTAAGATGATGTGAAATAATACGATGTTGTTAATTATGTTAAACGTTAATTAATTTGTAGATATATTTTTTGGGTTTAATTTCTCTATAATTAATTGATGGAAAGTTTTGTATTCCACAGGGCTAGAAGTTACGGGTGGAAAAATGTTTATGAATTTAGCAAGGCAATGGGAGAAATAATAATTGATAAGAATAGAGAAGAAATCCCAGTTGCTATTGTTCGTCCAAGTATTATTGAAAGCACTTTTGAAGAGCCTTTCCCTGGATGGATACAAGGGTTCAGGTAGTTCCTTCAAAAGTTTTACTTTATTTATATTTAGTAGTTTATATTTGACCACTTCAAAACTCAAATTTCTGCTATATCCTTGCCATGATGTAAATTGGATAGTATTTGAGTTGTGTCCTTTCGATTACTCTTTTATTAATAAAGAATTACTAACCAGCTCTCATGAATATGATCATTAGAATGGTTGATCCATTCATTTTGGCTGTCGGAAAAGGCTACCTCCCTGCCTTCATAAACCCTGAGACAGTCGTAGATATAGTAAGTATCCAGATTCTTCTTTTATATATATATATATACACACTACTTCATTTTATCATAGAAAAAAAAAATTGAAATGCTTGAAAAAATTTAATGTCCACTAAAATCATCAGCATTTTAATTTATACTTCCTTTTGGTTACAATCCAATAATCATAGAAAAAAAAGTTGATATACTTCTTCAATAAACTCGAAATTACTCTTCATAAATTTTCATTTCAAGAATAGTCTTCCCTTAAGAATATATAAATTAAGACTACAATAATATTTTTTATAATGCTTATAAAATGAGTTAATAATACAGGTTCCAGTTGATATGGTTGTGAATGCAATTATTTCTACAATGGCAAAGCATGGAATTACTAGGAAACCAGGGCTTAACATCTACCACATTACGTCTTCTAGAGTAAATCCAGTGACGATGAAATTCTTATTTGACACGTTCTATGAACATTTCAAGTCCTCTCCAATCAGGGACATGAATGGAAAAGAAGTGAAGATTAAAAGAGTCAAATTTGTTAGCTCATCGAAAGAAATCTTCTCACTTATCTCTAAAGAGAATATCACAAAAGATACGAATGTTTCTCCAGAACTTGAAAGAAAATTACGTGAGAAAAAAATAGAGCAAATTAGAGACTTGATGAAGATGTATGAACCATATTTATCTTCACAATGGTAAGATATCTTTTTATCCTTGAGTTTACATGTTTAGATAGTGTTAGATCTTTAAATTAATTACTTCAACAAATTAACTTAGAAGTTTGACCATGTTATTTGATTTTTAGTGAATTGGTTATTTCCTTGAAATTTTGTATATTGATTAGGTTTGAAAGCAGCGATACCTTCAAATTGTGGGAAGCCATGTCTTTAGAAGAACAGTTGAGTTTTGGATTTGACGTTAAGAGGTTGGATTGGAAGGACTATTTTTCCAAAGTTCATATTCCAGGTGTAAGGAAATATGTATTCGAAAGTAAATTGAGGCCAAAATTGTAAATTGTAATATTTATATTTTTCCAAAGTGAATTGGTTAATTGCATGAGTCGTAAGCTGCCATCAAGTATAAAAGGCAGACTAAACACAATTTCTCATTTCAATGAAAATGTTTCCCCATTGATCTCATAAAATATCTCAGAAACAAACCATAGTTCTACTGTTAACCTTGAATTTCTGATTCAGGTTTTTTTGCTATTTTTGCTACTATTCTCACTGTTACTATAAAGTAAACGCCACTTTCAGTGGTGTGTATTATGTCAATTCAAAATGTTTAATTAATTTATGTTGTGTGTAATTGTGAACTACAGTGGCTTAAATTTAGTTTGGTAACAAATTGAAAGTTGTGAAAATTAATTTAATTGATATTATGTGTTGTAGTTGAGTTGAAAGTTGTTTAATTCAATCTTGTGTATGATTGAAATTGCTTAATTGGTATTATAGATGACTGTAGAGTTGTTTATTAATTAATTTAATATGGTGGTTGTAGTGGTTGTTAATGATTATTGTTCAAAAATTATAATAGTAAATCACTTTATTATGAATATGGTATAAAGAGATTATGTCATTCAAATATTCTTGGCTATTGTGTATAATGTGATTTGTGCTCTACCTAAGCAATATCTCATGTAAGGTATGACAAATTTAAGTTATCTGTCTATACAGTATTTCATATCTGGTATGACAAATTTAAGTGTTCTGTCTATGTGGTATTTCATGTTTGGTATGACAGATTTAAGTGTTATGTCTATGCAATATTTCATGTCAACCATGATAGATCTAAGTGCTCTACCCATGTGAGATTACAATATATCGGGTATAACAATTCTCTCCCACTCTCCTTGTGTAAGGACACCCCTTAGGCATGATAGATTTTTCTTCAAGATAATAGAAGTGGTAAATAGTTCAGATGATTGTTTGGTGGGATGCCTAAATATATATAAATATATATATAGTAAACAAATTACAAGTTGTCGAATGTCAATCCTCTACTTAATATGATATTTCCCTAAATATATATTTGTAACTATATGATGTCTGTTAGGTAATTGTTTCAAATTTTAGTATGCATAGAAACTTGTAAGTTAATTAATTACATACCATAGTGGTTATAATATAGTGTTAAATATATGTTATAGAAATTCTTAAAAAGTTTTATAGGATATGCCTTAGCCTTATAAGCCCCATAAGTGTGTTTAGGAGGTTATGGGATTAGCGATTCGAGGTGGATCTTGTCAACTTGGTATTAGAGCATGAGTTTTAGATTTTAAGGTCATTTCATGAAGCATGCATATAAGTTTTTTTTCTAAAAATCAAGTTAATTGCATCTTGTAGAAATTAACATGAAAAGACATGACTAACCTCGCATGAGACCTATTAAGGATTTGTTAACTCCTTAAATTGCAAGAAGGGATAATAAGCCCATAGATGAAGTAATAGAAGAGTCGGTCACCTATGGACTAGATTCTCAAGTACCACCTGTAGACTCAGTTGCACATAGTCCTAATGCACTTGTTGAACCAATAGTTGAGCTGAATATGGAACCTCAAATGGTAGGATTAATATGGAGCAGATTATCAGTAGATTAGCTCAGTTAGTCAATAGAGTGGCTTAAAATCAGATTGCAATGCATCCAGAGAGTGTCAATACCATTAAACATACAAGGATATTAGAAGCAAAAACCTTTGATGGGACTAGAGATCCTACAATTGTAAAGTCATGGATAATTAGAACCAAACATATATTTAAGGTGACAGAGTGCTCAAACTCTCAAAAACTATGGTTTATTACTTTTCTCTTGGAGGGTAAAACATATCATTGGTGGAAAATGGTATAACAAAAATATAGAGATTCTACAATAATAATTTGGGAAAACTTTTATCAAGAGTTCTCAGATCACCACTACTCAAGGGTATATTAGGCTGCTAAAAGAAATGAATTTATTAGACTGACCCAAGGAAGTATGTCGATGGAGGAATAGATGAAGAAAGTTATTAAGCTCTCTCTATTTGCCCTGTTGATTATAGAAGAGAGAGAGAGAGAAATGTAGAAAATTTGAAAAGGGTCTTTGAAGACGAATTAAAACAGCAATGAAGGCAACCATGAGAGTTAAGGGAAGCCTCAAAGAAATAAAGAAAAGAGAATCTCAAGGACAAAAGTGAAAGGTTAGTGGTTGGACAACAAGTGGGCATAAAGACAAAATATAGAAAAAAGAAGGCAAATTTTCTAGGCAAACAAGTGAATCTTTTCAAAGTGTGAGATCTAGTTCTTGAAGGGGTCAAAAGTAATTTCAAGGACAACAATCAATAGGTAGTAACACTTGGAATCAAGGGTCCTTGGGAAGCATGCCTCAAGGTAGAACGGGTCAATACTCTCAATGTAATAGTTATGGTAGATTCCATTCAAGACAATGTAAGAGAGGGGCATCGAGTTGTTATCATTGTGGACAATTTGGTCATTTTAAAAAAAATTGCCTTATGCCATTTCAAGGTAGGAGTGTCACTCAAAGATTAGTCAAACAAAATTTCCAAGGGAATAGTGGTCAATATCAAAGACAACAAAGGTCTCAAATTGGGGAAAGGTCTAATATGGATACTCAAGGGTAGGCTAATAGTACTTATAGTGGCAGTGGTTGACATAAAGGATTGAGATGACCTCAAGCTCAAGCACATGTTTTCACTCTGACACAATAAGGAGTATATGCCTCTCCATATATGGTTGTGGGTATGTTACTAATCTTTGACTGAAAGGCTTTCACTTTAATTAATCTTGGTTCTACTCATTCTTTTGTTTCATATACATTTGCTAAGTATGTCAATAGAGAGTTCGAATGCTTGGAATGTGAATTAGAGATAATTATTCTTGTAGGAGAGTCAATTTCAAAAGAGAATATGCATAAGGGTAGCATGGTAAGGGTGGGTATCCATAAGTTAAAGGCATATTTGATTCTTTTGGACATCTAAGATTTTGATGTGATTTTAGGTATGGATTGGTTAGATTATCACCGTACTACCATTGATTGTTTTCATAAAAAGTAAACTTTAGAGAGTCGAGAAAACCAGAGTTCATTTTTTATGGAAAGCGTCGCATTATTCCTTCTTGTGTTATCTTTGTGGTTGTCGCTAGACAATTTTTTCAAAAGGAATATCAAGCTTATCTAGCACATGTTATGGACACTAGAGTTAGAGAATCAAAGATAAAAGATATTCCAGTGTTAGAGATTTCATAGATGTATTCCTTATTAATCTACCTAGGCTACCACCTAATAGAGAGATTAAGTTTTCAATAGATTTGATTCCTAGTACAACTCTCATATCATTGGCCTTTTATAAAATGACTCTTCATGAGCTAAAAGAATTAAAGGTACAATTGCAAGAGCAAGTGAAGAAGGCATTTATCAAGCCTAACATATCTCCATGGGGAGTACTAGTGTTATTTGTTAAGAAGAAAAATGGAACTTTTAGATTATGCATTGATTGTAGACAATTAAATAAAGTGACAATTTGTAACAAGTACCCACTGCCTCAGATTTCATCTTTGTTCAATCAGTTACAAGGTGTTAAAGTTTTCCCTAAAATAAAATTGCACTCAAGATACAATCAACTAGAGATTAAAGAGTCAGATGTTTCAAAAACTGCTTTCAAAACTCATTATAAACATTATGAGTTATTGGTGATGCCCTTTGGATTAACTAATGCACTAGAATCATTTACGGATTTGATGAATAAAGTGTTTCACTCCTTCTTAGATTGATTTGTAGTGGTATTTATTGATGATATTTTGGTTTATTCTCAAAACAAGATAGAGCATGAAGAACACCTTAGAATGATCCTATAAACTTTATAAGACAAACCATTTTATACTAAATTCAATAAGTGCCAATTTTGGCTAGACAAAGTTGCATTTTTGGGACATGTCATTTCAATAGATCATGTCTATGTTGACCCATATAAAGTGAAAAGAGTTTTGAAATGGGAGAAACCTACCAATGTTATAGATATTAGAAGTTTTCTCGATCTTGTTGGGTATTATCGAAGATTTGTTGAAGGATTTTTTTAAAATAACAGCACCGTTAACTAGACTAACTCAGAAAGATGTAACGTTTGAATAGGATGATGAATTTGAATGATGTTTTCAAAAGTTGAAAATAAGATTGACTTGAGCCCTTATACTTACCTTACCTTCAGGTACAAATAAATTTGTGGTATATAGTGATACATCCAAATAAGATTTAAGTTTTGTATTGATATAACATGGGAAGGTGATAGCTTATGCCTCTAATTCACTCAAGAAGCATGAGATAAAAACTTCTAATATCTGTAACATTGGCAAGTCTCTAATTCAAGAATATTAATAACCATCCTTCAAATTTAACCTATCTTAATCAATCAAATTTATGAAATGCAACATTTAAACCCTTATCTGATGAAGTTGAAGAATGAAGTAACGGACTGCAAGTAGATTTTATAGTAAAAGATGATACCAAATCACAAGGAGTTAGAAAAGGAAATTTTAGAAGAGGTTCATGCATCAACCTATGACTTACATCTAGGTAGTACTAAGATTTATCATACCTTGAGGGATCATTATGGTGGCAAGGAATGGAAAAAGAGATCACGAGATTTTTTTCTAGATGCTTAGCATGCTAGCAAGTTAAAAGCTAAACATCAAAGACTAACTAGACTTTTGTAACCGTTTCCTATTCCTCAATGGAAATAAAAGCATATTACCATAAATTTTGTGTTAAGTTTTCCTTGGACAAAGAATGGGCATGATAACATTTAAGTCATTATGGATCGCCTAACAAAGTTAGCCCACTTCCTTCTAGTCAAAGCCATACACCCACTTGATAAGTTGGCAAGTATTTATGTAGCAGAGATTGTATGCCTTTATAGTGCTCCATTATCTATAGTATTAGACAAAGATCTTAGGTTTACTTCTGGATTTTGGCTAAGTTTACAAAATTTTTTTGGTATAAAGTTTAAATTCAGCACAACCTTTCACCCTTAAACTAATGGGCAGTCAAAATGAACTATCCAAACATTAAAAGATATGTTAAGGGCTTACCTTATGGAGTTAAGGGGAAGTTGTCATAATTACTTGCCTTTAGCAGAATTTGCCTATAATAATAGTTATTAAAGTAGCATTGGAATGCCTCCATATAAAGCCTTGTATGCTAGGAAATTCAAAAATCTAATGTGTTGGAATGAAATAAGTGAGAAAGTATTACTAAGCCTTGAGATTGTGCAAGATACTAATGAAATGATTTGTCTTATTCGAAAAAGGCTAAAGTAGCTCAAGATAAGCAAAAAAGTTATGTTGATAAGCACAGGAGAGAATTAAAGTTCTAAGCGGGTGAAAGGGTGTTTCTATGAGTTTTACCTTGGAAAGGTATATTAAGATTTGGAAAACGAGGTAAATTAAGCCCAAGATATATTGGCCGATATGAGATTCTTGAAAGAGTTGGTGTTATTGCAAATCGATTGGTCTTACTAACTGAATTTTATAAGATCCATAACATTTTTCATGTTTCCATGCTTCACAAGTATGTACCTGATTCCTCTCATGATCTTTGTCAACAATCAATTCAATTAAAAGATGATCTATGTTACCAAGAAAGGCAAAGAAGGATTATTGATGCGAAACAACAAGTGTTTCACATTAGAACCATTCCTTGGGTTAAGGTGCAATGGAAAAATCACTTGATAGAAAAAACAACTTAGGAACGAGAAGAGGACATACGAGGCTCAGTATCTAAAATTGTTTTAATCAGATATATAATTTCAAGGACGAAATTTTTTTTAAAGGAGAAAGGTTGAAATACCTAAAACTTTTGGTCAATGGCAAGTAAAAATGTGTTTTGTTAGAAAGGGTTAAGTCAAAATATTCATTGATGAACACTTAAAGAATTATGTGAAATTTTGTGCAAGTATGGGGTTTAAGCGTAAAAATCTCCTTTATTTATTAATAAAGCAATTAGGCTTTTTCTTCTTCCATGAGAAGAAACAGAAAAGCAAATGAGAAGAAAAGAAAGAAAGAAAAGGAGAAAAGAGAAGAAAGGAAAATTTAAAAAAAAAAAATGATGATAAAGAAAAGAAGAAGAAAGAGAAGAAAAAACTGATAGGAAAAAGGGATAAGGTATTCAATTTTTGTTCAATTAATTTAGGGTTTGTTTTCACTATTCAATTTGGGAATCTCTAAAATTCTAACCATGTTGCTTCAAATTAGTTTGAATAGACGAGAAAGAAGGAAGATTAGTAGCAGATTCCAACATTGGCTTTGGGTCTACTAAAATCTATGAGTGGGAACAAAATCTTTACCTATGCAAATTTTATAGTATTTATTCTAAATCCTTGAAAATGGCAATATAGATTTTATTGGAAATCTCTTACAAAGAAAAAAAAGAAGAAATCAATAGCTTTCATTATACATGTTATGGATTTTGGTTGTGGGTGGTTGTAAAGTAAAGGCCACTTTCAATGATATGTATTATATCAATTTAGAATGTTTAATTAACCTATCTTGTATGTAACTATGAACTGTAGTGGTTTAAATTCAGTTTGGTGACCAAGTGAAAGTTGTGGAAATACATTAAATTGATATTTTGTATTGTAATCAAGTTTAAAGTTGTTTAATTCAATCTTGTGTATGATTGAAATTTTTAGTTGGTATTGTAGATGACTATAGAGTTGCTTATTAATTAATTTAGTATGGTGGATGTGGTGGTTGTCGATGATTATTGTTCAAAAATTATAATAGTGAGCCATTTTATTATGAATATGGTATTAAAAGATTATGTCATTTAGATATTATTGGCTATTGCGTATTATGTAATTAGTGTTCTGCTTGAGCAATATCTCATGTCAAGTATAACAGATTTAAGTGTTTTATCTATGTGATATTTCATGTTAGGTATTACAAATTTCAATGCTCTGTCTGCATGGTATTTCATGTCAGATATGACAAATTTGAGTGTTCTATTCATGTGAGATTACAACTTGTTGGGTATGACAGTTCTCCCTCACACCGCCTATATAAAGACGCATATTAGATATGATAGATTTCTCTTGAGGATATTGAAGTGTTAAACAGTTCAGGTGATTGTTTGGTGGAATGCTTAAAACAAATATTATATATGTATATATGTAAAGTAAATAAATTACTAGTTGTTGAATATCAATTGTCTACTTAATATGATATTTCTCTGAATATATATTTATAACCATGTGTTGTCTATTAGTTAATTATTTCAAAATTTTAGTATGCATAGAAACCTATAAATTGATTAATTACATATCACAGTGGTTATTGAGCTTAATGTGGAAATTTCTTGACTGATTTGAGAAATTCATGTGAGATAGGGTTAGTATTATTGAAACTTCAATTGTAATGACAATGTGATTATATAGGAGTTTCTTTTCTAACATAACTAAGAAAAGGCGTTAATGCTTCTAGTGTGTAATTTTCTTTTTTCTTATTAATGTTGAACTCGAACAAGAGACTTATGTTATGAGCACTTTCAAGTTAATGTGCATGATAAGGTTATGGTTTTAAACATAATTAACTTGTGTTGGTTAAGTATAGTTATAGTTGGGATGCTTTCAATCTTTCCTTTAGAATTTAACATTTGTGTATGATTGATATATTATTGTGGCATATTACTTTATTTCTCAGTCTACATGTATTCAATATTCTCAAAGGGATTTATAATTGCCTACTCACTAAGCCTATTCAATTTACCTTTATAAAAATTTTCCCTTCAAGACATCTTCAAGATAATGTCGAGTAGTGTTTCACTGGGTTTTACCAAACATAGCACCTGTAGTTTCTCATTTTGCATATGTCTATGTGGATTTCCTTTTTAGAAACTTATGAAATGTTGCAAGGATAGAGACCTAATTAAACTATTCTCATGATTTTTTTACTCGAATTAGGATGTTAGTTTTTTTGGTGTGTATATGGTAAGGTCGGAAGTCTAATTAAAAGCTTATTTTTCGTGATTTTTGAATTGTAATCAATGTGTTGTTTTGGTGTGTAAATATGGTAAGGCAAAAGCATATACGTGATGTTATAATAAGTGTTAAATATATGTTGTAGAAATTCTTAAACAGTTTTATATAATGCATTTTAGTCTTCTAAGCCCCATAAGCTTGTTTAGGAGGTTATCAATCCATCATACCTAAACACATCAGTTTCAACTATCAATTTTGGAAATCACAAGTCCTATTCACTATTGTAGTGCATGACTTGAAAGAACATCTCAATGGCATCATCTTTTTCCAACTCTGTTCATACAAGTTTATGACATTAGAGTATTTAGAAAATTTGGCCCAATGATCAAAAATTCTATGTTTGTAGTGTTTTTATTAATTTGAGTATAGTACAAGAATAATATAAAATGAGGAATGACTATGTCTTTTTATTTTTTCTCCTTTTCTATGCCTTCTTTTATCTTCCTTGAATGCAAGTTTTTGGAAGAAAAGATTATAGTGTACAATTATTCAATCATCACTACACCTATCTGTATGCATTAATCCACCATTCACAATCAAACCGCGTAATCAAAGTATAAGTCACATATCAACCCTTCCTCAATCACAACATTCATATACCAGTTAAAGCAAGCAAAATTTCGCAGTGGAAAGAATCCTCAATCCACTGAAATTGCAATCATAGGCAACGGAAGTGAATCTCCTACTTCCCTCTTTCCAATAATCGCCATTGCAAAACCTGCTAGTCACTGGAAACGTCCTTTTCTAGAGGTTTCGTGGCTCTCATTTTGGGGATGACAAACGTCCTAAAATCAACGCAACATACCTTTTTAAAACTGCTAACATGTAACGCCACACATGGGCATCTACCTTCCCTACACACAGTCATGAACCACTTAATTTCAAACTGACATGACGCTACATGGCAATCAACACACAAGTATGATCATCCCATGCACACCTACCCCCCACATAAAATTCACAATTTAACATTTAATTCATATGAACTTTTTCAAACACAATAATCAAGAAAAATAACCATAATGCTCTTGAGACATATATGTGAGTGTTAATATTAGTAATTTCAATATAGATAATTTTAATATAAATAATCTTCAACCTAAATCACCAATAGTTCAAAGTATCTCAAGAACACAAGCAACAAGCGGAGAGACTCAACCAAAATTCTCATGGATTTGGTTTACGACATGAGGAAAATATGTAACATATAGAAAAAATTTCATTGCCTCCGGTCATAAATGAATCTTCAATCTTCGGCTTGCCTAAAATATCGACCGAAAATTGTGGCCAGTTTACTAGCAATCATCTCTTGCAGTTTACCAGCAAGTTGAGAGCTTGGATTCTCAATACCTAACACAACTTGATATCAAAATGAAAAATTCGGATAAGTATACTGTTCTGCATTCTCCCATTAGACTGGGAAACCAACCTCAGCTTTTCTCTCTCAAAATTTTTTCCAAAGCAAAAAGAGTTTTGAAAGATTCTCTAGAATAAAGAATTCCAAAGTATTTTTCTTTACCTCATTCACTCAAGAACCAACCTGAACCTTCCTGGTTTCTTCAGATAGCATTTTGCAGACAAAAAATCATTACTCAAAGAAAGGGAAGAGAATGTGTTAAAAATAGTCATTGTCTTTTAAGCATATTTTGTATATCAATAATAGACTTTGCCATAACCAGCCAGCAGAGCTGCTGTCACCTTTTAATCAGATTCCTTTGATGTTGTAAAGCAAATCATATGCAATCCACAAATAACATAACATGTATAAATTGTTGCCAAGGAAACATACCTATTGTAGATTTGAAAAGTCAGCAAGAAACGAATCCTCCCATTTTTTCGAAGGCATTAAATGTTCTAGACAGCATGGGATATCAGGAATCTGGGGCATATAAGCATTCTGTTCTTTAGAAGGCTTGCTTCGATCATGCTTTGCCACCTTCACTTTTTGGAATGTGAGTAGCTTCCTATCTGGGAATCCAAGAAAAAATTCATAAACTTCGAACAAAAAAAACAAAGGCAATAATAAAAGATCATATTGCACAGCCACTAGTTGTAAACCTTAAAATGCATCAAACATGTTTTAATTTAATCTTGAAATAAAATAAGAAAAACAATCAAACAGGACAAACATTGATTTTCAGTACATAAACAAGTTCAATAATGGTCACACCATTCAATATCAGCTCTTTTGGAATCAATTGCATAAAAAGCTCTTAATATTTTTGCCTTTTTATTTACATATGAAAGCATCCTAACCCTTCCGCGGCATCTTGCTTGGAAAAAACTACCCGTTTGGAAGTGCAATGGCTACAGCAATATGTGATCTTTGGAATTGAAAGAAAACCCAAAATGTTATTGCGCCTAAGTGGTCATATAGACACAGAAGATTACTTGTTTATATTCATCTTCTGTCTTGTCTTCATTCTATCAGCTAATCAATTCAAAGCTTTGGGTCCTTGTGTGCTTTTTTGACCATCAAAGACGAGAAGAAAATTGAAGTTCTAACAAGCATTGACGATTCAATGTTACAACTTTGTTTCAATTTCCAATGTCATGTTTGTGGTAAACTCAAAACTCAAGTCCTAATTTTCAACTCATATGTCATCTTTCAAAAATGGAAATTCTCTGATACAAAAAAAAATATAACATCTTTGCTGGTCCAAATGTTGTAATCCAAGAGTCATCAACCGGTACATATCATACTGTGAAACAAGCACAATCATATTAGAAAGGATTCCAGCATAGCATTGAATATGAGGATATTTGTTAGGAGCTAGGGCTTCCAATGACATTTCCTAATTTTAAAGGATTAAGGTTTGGCGCATAAAGGAGGGTTGTAAAAGGGGAGAAAACATTGCAACTCCGATAAGGGAGTATGTAATTCGTCGTCGAAAAAGTGCGAATCAACAGCAGGAGAAGGGAAGTCAAATTAGCTTGGTTGGAAGCCGAAAGAGATGGAAAGGCACTGAAATGAGTGTGAGGAGACAGATAAGCGCCTAAGAATAGAGAAGCCCAGAAAAAGCCTGTCGGAAGTTGGAAAGCCGCAAGCTAAGTAGATCAGCATGGAAAGGACCAAATCAAAGCTAGGACGGTGCAATCAGCAATGGAAGGTGAAGGTGGGAGCTAAATCAATACTAGGAAAGTCACCAAAAGAGCTACGGATGATGGTCGGAAGAGGAAGATAAAAAAAATTGGGAGGATTCGGAGGAAGACACAGTGAGGAAGAGAAACAAAGAAAAAAATAAATATTATATTTTATAACGGAAAATTAAATTAATTACCCATTTTGCCCCTCATTAAGTAAAAATCCCACTTTTCCTATTCTAAGCAAAAATGCCTTAAATATTTTTTTAAATACCAAAATTACTATTTACCACATTTATATAAACCCCCTCATTATCACTCTCATTACATATATTTCTCATATCACTCAAACACTTATTCTTACTCTAATTTTTACTCAATATCAATTATTGTGAGTTCATTTGGAAGAAACAAATTTGTATTTTTGTATGCGAATTGAAAAAATCAATTCAAGAGAAAAATGTATCTATACGAATCTTAACTGAAAACTTAATTTGATTTGTTAAATGTTGTTCATATGTCATGTAAAAGGGACATTTGGATATTTGATAATAATTTAGTAGTTAAAAAAATGTTAGAAAAATATGGGGGCATTTTGATAGTACACAATATATAAAGAATTTAAATAAAATGTTAGGAATATATACATGTATTTTGATACAAAATAACATATTATGGTGTTAAATGAAATATTAGATAATTATAGGGGTAAATGAAATGTTAGAAAAATATGGGGGTATCTTGATATTACATAATGTATGAAATATTTAAATAAAATGATAAGAATAGATAGATGTATTTTGATTCAAGACAACACATTAGGGTATTAAATAAATATTAGATAATTATAGGGGGCAAATGAAATGTTAGAAAACTACAGGGGTATTTTCATATTAAACATTATAAGAAGGTTTTAAATGAAATGTTAGGAATGCATAGATGCATTTTGATACAAGACAACATATAAGGGTATTAAATGAAATGTTAAAAAATATGAGGACATTTGATATTAAATATTGTAAGACAGTTTTAAATGAAATATTAAGAATGGATAAATGTATTATAATACAAGATAACATATAAAAGTATTAAATGAAATGTTAGATAATTATAGGGGTAAATAAAATGTTAGCAAAATATGAGAGAATTTTAATATTAAATATTGTAAAAAAGTTTTACTTGAAATGTTAAGAATAGATAAATACAATTTGATATAAGATAACATATAAGAGTGTTCAATAAAATATTAGATAATTATAGGGGGTTAAATGAAATGTTAAAAAATATAGAGGTATTTTGATATTAAACATTGTACGACAGTTTTAAATAATATGTTTAGAATAAATAGATACATGTCCTTACAATATAATATGTGAGGGTGTTAAATTAAATATTAGATAATTATAAAGGTTAAATGAAATGTTAGAAAAATATGAGGGTATTTTAACATTAACATTGTAAAACGGTTTTAAATGATATATCAAGAGTAGATAGATCCATTTTTATACAAGATAACATATGAGGATATTAAATGAAATGTTAGATAATTATAAGGGTTAAATGAAATGTTAATAATATTTCATTTAATGCCCTTGTGAGACGTGCACGGGGTTTGCCTATCACATTGCTTGCCAAGTTCATTTGGGACACATTACAGCGATGATTTTACAAGAGGAGAAACCATGTAAATACATACCCAATCTTTAATAATTATCCTTTGGAGCAGGTCTTTCTTCCCTTATGCTTGTTATTAACAGATGAGTTCTTGCTTTTGCAACCTGCAGATGAATACCTTAATTATGTTACCCCATAGAAAGAAGGGAAGATCAACCATCATGTGTTATAGTCTACGCGATTGGAAGTTTGGCCAATTACAACTCTTTGGTTTTGGTGGATATATGGGCATTGTGGACTTCAATGAAATATCTTGTATGTGCAAAAAATTTCAGTTTCACATATTCCATGCAAGCATGTTGCTGTTGTTGGAAGACACATGAGGCTCACAAATGGCAATGCATAGGTTCATCCATTCTTAAGCACCGAGTTCTACCGTGTAATGTATGCGGAACCTGTCAACCAACTTGAAAACCAATCAAAATGGCTACATGCCCCAAAAGAAAAAGTTATCTTGTGCCCCATTCTCAATCTTTGTCAACTGGGTCACTCTTTCAATAGAAATCGATATCATTCACAAGGGGAGATTATTACACCCAAGATATGTAATTGGTGTAAGCAACCAAGGCATATCTGAACCCAATGTAAAAGCCTAACACCAGTTCCGAGCTCCATCCCATAAGGTTCATCTAAAAGAGGTAAAATATCGAGATTTTGACAACCTTCCATTTAGTTTTATTAATTATATTATTTATGTCTTTGTTGAAATGATATGTAATCAATGTATTTTGATTAATGTTTTAGTTGAGTAATTATGTTCATATGTGATGTAATCAATTTAGTGTGAATAATTTTTTTAGTATTATAGTTGTTGGAATAAACATTACTAATGTAATTATTAGAATGAACATTTTGTGGTTTGATTAATGTATGATTTACTTATGTTTTACTTGTGTTCAAAGAGTAGTGGTGGAGTTCCAAGAGTGATGATATAATAGTTTAGAGTGTTATAAATACTTGTATATGAAGCTTAACTTATAAAAATCTATAAATTATGTTATTGAACATGAACTATATTCGAAAGATGACTCATTATATCATACATTAACTTATAAAATTTATGCAATTATTTCATATAATTAAAAGTGTCTTTCTAAAATTATATCTTGATTTTTTATTTTATATAATTTACCAATCTGGATGAAAATTCAAATAGAATAATGTTATATAAATAATTTTCATATGTAATAATAATATTAATTGGAAAATTTTTAGTATTTCACTATTAACATTTTTTCTCAAAATATTAATATTGAGAAATTTTTAAATAATACCATAATTCAAAGTTAATAACATCACAATATTCTCCTATAATGTTTTTCATGGCAAAATTATTTAAAAAATGAAATCAAATGCATAATTATATATAATGATAAACAATATATCTCATACATATAAGCATATACAATAAATATATATAGAACAACTCCAAAATCGGTAAAATACACAATGATCAAAACAAATATATATCTGTGATCTACTCGATACAGTGAAAATATAACTACAAGGTTAAACGTCGACGTATAGAGGTGGATTACTCTCGGGGAAAATCCATGTTCCATGGCAATGCCAAACACTCTATGAAGTGTAACATAAAAATGTCATAGTCACTGGAGCATTCGCCCTGCTAAGGGACACCTTCCACTCGATGTAATATGAGGTGATCACCTTATCATGCACGTCCAAAAGGTGTCTAGAAACCCGTTGCCTCTAATAACACTTGTAAAAATGTCGTGTATGTTCACATCCATCATGCAAGATACTCATAACTCTTTGAGTATGATACATTGGAGTCGTATACTATAATCAACCAATCACGAAAATCTATAACTCTAGCTATCCAATATGCATAGTAGAAGTTTATAAGGATAAAAATCTATAAACATTGAGAAATTCTAATGAATACACGTGTTATATATAAGCTAATTCAAAGTAAATTATAATAGAAATACTATTATACTATACCCTATTGACATTCCCTTATGGTTTATAAAACAAACTAGGGGTATAATCTATTTCTATCATCTTTGTGAAGAGCTCGAGAAACTGATACTCTTCTATCAGTATGGTAGTCCAACTATCGAATGTCATCCCTATATGCCCTATGAAGAAAGTGTAGGTCATCGTCCAACTCTGTGGAATGACGACCTGCTACTCATCCTAGTACTGACATAATATCTCCAAAAAAGAATCTACATGTTGAAATAGATATAAAAAAACTTGAATTGTATTAGTTCTTGATAAATATGTAAAACATTTAACCCAATTGAGTTAAAAGCATAACTTACATTACTAGTGAGCCACTTATGCAGCTCGACAACAATTCTATAAAAACTGTCTTTGGACTTTGCTCCAATGAAATAA
Source organism: Mangifera indica (assembly GCF_011075055.1). Lineage (NCBI taxonomy): Eukaryota > Viridiplantae > Streptophyta > Magnoliopsida > Sapindales > Anacardiaceae > Mangifera > Mangifera indica. Next base: position 407,873 of record NW_025401105.1, on the reverse strand, counting down.
ACCTTATGCTCGTTGGATGCCACAACTCTGGTGTACCACATGAGCAAATATTTCTCACGCTCTAGAGCAGAGGATGGAATGGTTCGGAGTTGTCGTTTCACCTTTGATTTTATTAGATTTGTATATGTGGTGCAAATGAATGGACCCTTCCGAATGACCTGACCATGTGCAGTACGCATCATCTAAAAAAACATAAAACTGTTAATTAAATATTTAATCTTAAGTAACAATTACGATTTAATCGATTAATGTTACCTTATCGATGTACGCCAAAAGAGGTTTAGCAAGGGAATCCTCTATTATTGTCAAGTCCACCGTCCGTGATGGACTACATTATTAATTTGATATTATCAATGATCAGTATATATGAATATATATAAATTATAATAGATATATCTTATCCTGGTTTCCATGGGAAATATCCTTCAATAGGTCATTCCCCTGTGAACTAATTTCTAGTGCTTTTTTGCTAGAGCTAGGGATATCAACAAATAACCACAACTGTGTATCCTAAAAAGGAGACAAAACATTTTCAATATACATGATAATATTAATAACAAATTGATCAATTATATTTCATAAAAAAATACGCTACCTCTATGGTTGGAAAAAGTGTAAGGGAAGAACTCTCAATCGATAATGCCTCATAGCCAGTACCCTATACCAATATGAAGAACAAATTAATAAATGATAGTTCAGATAAAATATAATAACAACAACAATTTTCATACCTCAGGTGGGGGAGGAGAAGCAACCAAAGGACCAACTGAAACACCCTTATGACCAAGACCCTGTACGAATATATAAAATAAATTAATCAATGACAGTTAAAAAAAATATAGTAACAATGATAAATGACAAACCTCTGATGGGAGAGGTGATGTAACAAAAAGGCCAATTGAGAACCCCTCATAGTCACTACCCTGTGCGAATAATAATAACAACTTCATCAGTGATATTTCATATAAAATATAATCACAACATCTCATATTAAATATCTCTAAGAAATTAAACATAGACTTTATGTGGGTGACGAAATGGAATCAAAGGGTCAATAGGTGACGTCATCTCGACACCATCATGCGTACCTTGCACGATGTAAATATGGATGTTAGAGAAACAAGTAAATACAAATTTTATAAGGAATAAATTAGATGTGGCTTTGTAACTTGATTGATTGGAGCTGATCATGTACGCATGACGATTTCCTCCAAACGAGTAAGCCGATCATCTAATCGAGTCATCTAAGAAGACACCTTGTCCCATAAACAGGAAATCTCACATAATATCATAATGTCCCAATGGGTCAAAGTTGTATCTACTAGGGATAAAATGGGTGATGCAATCGGGGGACACTTTTATGTGGCAAGATGGGTTGCATGGTCCTAAACCCCAGAAAGTGTATAGTCTCGATGATTGAGGTCTGAACAATAAGAGGAAATGAAGGATGCTCCATAATAAGAGGTTGAATAGGCTCCTCAGATGTCTCAAGACTATCGATCGGTATATTTACAGGTGGTATCACCGAAGAAACTTTATATCTTGTTGAAGGGCATTGAAAACGATGAGGAGAAATACAAATTTGACATACCCATATACAGAATAATGTCTGCATACCATGGTTTAACCTTCTCAATCGATGACAGACGAAGTGGGAAAGTGACATCATTCTATTCATTCAGATATATAATTCAATATATTTGTAATAATCAAGGTATCAATTAACTCATTAATTATTGATTATATACCTTATTACTGATGAAAATAGTATCTATTGACTCCAAGTAGATATATCTTGTGTACACCACTTGAAAATCTGTGGAGACACATAGACATCAACCAAATCCACCTAATTATACAGAGTGTCCATCATCTGACATATCCAATACTACAATATAAGCATTAATGGTTAAATTAAATCAATTTGTGTTTTTGGCAATTAATATAGATAAAAAAAAAAATATAAACTTACCTGAAATGTCACATTTACACATTTTGGGCATCTAACTAAAGTAAACTCTGTCATTCACCTGGGACATTGACTCATACGTTATCTGTCATACTGGAACACCCTAGGGATAGAAATTAAACCCATCTAAATGATCAATCAATTAGAGGTACTCTATAGATACATTTTTTCATCAATCATTCCTCAACAATACCATATAAAGGCAAAACAACAAGGCCATTTTGACAACATCAATATCATCATCCCTCTATGGCCTAGTCAAGAAAACAGGTTCAATATCGTGATACTGCACTTTCTAACATCCTTGAAAGTAGGTATCTCTAATCCTATGTCTAAATACATAGGGAATATATGATGAAAAAGCAGTGAGCTAGCTGAATGGTAGTCTCGTCATCCAAACAACCTCGGATGGGTTGAATCTCACGTCAATCAGAACTCATCTCTACTTAAGCCCCAATATAGTTGTCATAGTAAAAATGAATGCACCAAGACTTCAGAGAACTTGATATCTAGTAATCGAAGGAGATGCCCGAAACATATCCTCTTGAACAATCGAAGTTGTTCTGGTGTCAGTGTTAACCTTATCCTTGACATGGTGGTGTGTTGGACACGATATATCACCTCTGCTCAAAAGTGTGGTGACTTATCTAGGATTCGTAACTTGTCATCGACACATTTTTTTTTATGAGAAGTATCTTGTAATTTTGAAAGTTTATAAGAATTTCATCCAAAACAGATATAGAAATGACAAATATAGAAAAAAACAAAACTAAAATGCGAAACTACATGTTGGAATACCCAAGAAAGATGAAAGCTAAAAAAATGAAAAAACATAATTAAAATTTGCAATCTATACGTTGAAATACCTTAAAATGTCAAAAACCAAAAAATCATGTGAAAATCTGAAAATACAAGTTGACATAATCTAAAAAGACAAAAATTAAAAAAAAAGACCCTAAATTGCCAAAACTAACTATTGAAATACCCTGAAATGACAAAAACTGAAAAATTGAACTGAAATTTGAAAATCACATGTCAAAATATCCAAGAATAACAACAATCAAAAAATGAAATTAAATTTGAACACAACATGTCTAACAACCTAGAAATCACAAATATTTAAAAAAAAAAGAACTTAAACTTGAAATCTACACGTTCAAATATCCTAAAATATGGAAAACTGAAAAATCATTTGAAAATCTGAAAAATATGAGACAAAATATCCCAAAATAACAACAATAAAAAAAACTGAAAAAAATTTCAAAACTGCACATCCAAAAACCTAGAAATGACAAATATTAAAAAACAAAATTAAAATTCGAAATCTACACATTAAAATGCCTTAGAATGTCAAAATCGAAAAATCACTTGAAAATCCAAAAAAAAACAAGTCGAAATATCCCAAAATAATAACAACAAAAAAATTGGACGAAAATTTGAAAACTACACATCCAAAAAACTTTAAAATGACAAGAAACAAAAAAAAAAAAGAACTAAAATTCGAATTTTATACGTTAAAATACCCTAAAATGTTAATAATCAAAAAATTGTTTAAAAATTTGAAAAGTGTAAGTCGATATATCCTAAAATGACCAAAAATAGAAAAATGCATCTGAATTTCAAAAACTAAACGTTGAAATAGCTTAAAAATGAAAAAATCGAAATATCAAACTGAAATTAGGGAATTACATAATGACTATAAAAAACACAAAAATAATGAAACAGACAAGAAATTCAAAAATGACACGTCCAAAGAACCCTAAATCAGGAAAATCAAATATGAAATTCGAAAACTAAACGTTAAATTAGCTTAGTATGACAAAAACCAAAATATCGATCTAAAATTCTACAATTACACCGTAAAACAGGCCTAAAAAAACACCAAAATCAAGAAACAAATGTCAAATTTGAAAATTACATATTGAAAAACCCTAAAACAAAAAAAACGGATATGAAATTCAAAAACTATACGTCGAAAAACCCTTAGTATAGAAAATATCAATTTACCCCTTATAAATTTTCTCTTCTCAAACAGGTCCAATATTTTTCCTTTACCTTTTATCAATTTTCTAATCTCCTATAGACCCTATAGTTTAAAAAAAAGTCAATTTCCCCCTACCCCCGTCTTTCATGGATCACCCCACGGGTTAATGTAATATTTTGAAAACACTTAATTTTCCCCCATCCAATAGGTGATCGTTCCAACTTGTGGGAGGTTTAATTTAGTTTGGCATATCTAAGGGTCCCTTGGGACATATCTCTGGCCACCATTTTCCAATCAAAAATTGTCATTTCAGTCTTCAATTTTAATATAAATCAAATCTACACATCCTATAACACAATAACCCTAAAAAATATTAAGCAAAACAATCAAGAATCAAAACACTTTATGCATTGTTCAAAAGTGGAATCCTAAACATTCAAACCTCAAAATCTTTATCAAATCTCAATAATCCTAATAATAAATTGATTCAAACAAGATTAGGGATGACATACTAACCTTCTTTACCATTTTTAGTCATCGAAAAACATGAAAAGTCCATGGAAAATATGAAAATTGCTAGGCCAATGGAAAACCCATGGAAGGCCCATGATTTTCTTTGAATTTCAACAGTGTACCGAGGGAAATGTAGGAAGAGATATGTAAAATTCTTGATTTATATAAAAAGGTAGTTTGGTCATTTCACAAAAAGAGGGCATTTTCACTTAATTCTTAGATTTTTGGCAATTTCACTTAACCCCCATTTGTTTTAGGCAATTAATTTAATTTCCCTTCTATAACTGACAATTGAAAAAAAAAAAAAAAGAGAGAAAGTTTGATTTAAAAAATATATTAAATTCTAGACAATTGGTGATTGAAAAAAAAATTAGAAAAATAAAAAAATCCAACAATTAGAAAAGGTAAAAATCAAAAAATATATCATAAACAAAAATTTTCAAAAAAAATTACAACTGTTCCCACATTAAGGACAAAGATGATTGTCAAAAGGAATTGGTAAAATTAGTAGCCAGGGTTTTTGGGTATACGAGTCCTAATTTGAGAAGGCAAGGTTTAGTACATAAAGAGTAGTTTTAGGGTTGTAAAATGGAAGAGAATATTGTTTTGGGAAGCCTTAGGGCCGATAAGAAAGGTTACAACGCCTCAAATGGCCAAAATTGGGCGGCCTTGACTCTTTGAATTGTCAGTTTATCTACTGGAATTACCCCTTTATCAATAAAATTATTTTGCTTGTTTATTTGTTGTGTTGTTTGCTGTTTTGGGAAAGAACTGGCTGGGTATCTAACAGCCTTCTACCAAATCAGAAGAGTTACACGCAATCATGCATGCATGTATGTTACACCTACTGGAATTATTCCGGTGACCATTGATGTCTTATTTCAGTGAACACTTCCAAATCCTCTCCATTAGTAATTACGTGCAGATAATTTTAACAAAAATAATCTTCAACCCAAATCGCCAATAGTTTAAAATATCCCAAGGAAACAAGCAACAAGTGGAAAGACTTAACCAAAATTCTCATGGATTTGGTTTGCAATCTGACGAAAATATATAACATATAGAAAAGGTTTCATTGCCTCCAGTCATGAATGAATCTTCAATCATTCGTTAGATTTTAGCATAGATGGCTTGACAGCAATAATTTCATGGCTGAAACTATGAACAGGCTGACAAGAAAAAAAGTTACATTGGTATTAACCATAGTACTCTCAGAGAGCTAACAGGATTCATTCTCCTTGTGAAAAACAATCATCTCTTGCAGTTTACCAGCGAGTTGACAGCCTAGATTTTCGATACCTGATAGAACCTGATATCAAATCAAAAAATTCGGATAAATCTGCATTCTCCCGTTAGACTAGGAAACCAACCTCGACTTTTTCTGCTGTGAAATTTTTTTAAAGAAAAGAGTGTTTTACTAGATTCTCTAATGGAAAAAATTTTAGGTATCTTTCTTTTCCTCATTCACTCAAGAACCATCCTTGTTTGTATTTATCTTCTGTCTAGCCTTCTCTCATTTTATCCGCAAATTAATTAAAAGCTTTCGGCCTAGTACGCCTTTTTGATCATTGAAGAGAAGAAGAAAAGTTCCAACAAGCATTAATGATTCAATTTTACAATTTTCTTTCAATTTCCAAAGTCATGTTTGTGTAAAGAATTAATTGTGAGTTTGAAGGCTCAGAGGTATATGACTAGGATATTCAAATTGATCAAGAAAAGTTATTTTTATTCAAGCTGAATTTCATCTGACTATCCATTTGAAAGTCAAGAATCAAGAAAAAATTATGCTAGACTGTATTGCCTTCCAGGTATATATTTAAAAGGAAATGCCCAAGCGTCCCCAAAAACTAACAGTCCTAGAAATGTTGTGCTTCCCAAAAAAATGTTTAACCTGTTGCATTCCTTAATAATTTTCTTCCAGGAGGGTTAAAAAAATAGTGTATCACAGCCAGAATTCATTTTGATCTATGATTTCTCTCTTTTAACATATACTACTAGATTCTGTCGTAAAGTCTGCCATTGAAATTAATTGATAGCTCACACGGCTGGGATAGAATAATCATTCAAAAGCCCACTACTTTCACAAAGCACATCCAATTCAATCACAAATAGATGAGAAGGTCAGTTCATGATCTGCGGTTCCTTTTCTGTTGCATAATCCACATTGGTACTACCCTATAATCACCAAAGATGTTTGGTCATGATATGAAGAAGAAAGTACTCATTATTTATTTTCTTCTTCTAAACTTCAAAACACAGTATCCAAAACAAGAGCAAAAGCCTAGATGAACTCAAAACTCAAGGCCTAATTTACAACTCAGATGTCATTTTTCAAAAATGGAAATTTCTCTGACACCAAAAAATAATAATAATAATAACATTAACATCTTTGTTGGCCCCAATGTTGTATTCCAAGAGTTATCAGCCGGTGCATACCATATTTTCAAACAAGCACAATCATATCAGAAAGGCCCATCCTCATCAGTAATCTATACAAACCAACTCAATTCAACAAAAGCCAAATTTGCCAACCTATGTGCCCCGGCACTGGTCAATTATTCAATCTACCTTACATTCTCAATAGATGTAAGCTATTTCTTAGCTCTTCTGATCTGAATTTGTTTGCATCTTTCTGCTAATAGAAAATACCAGATACAATGGAGCCCATCCAGTTCTGAAATCAGATGAGTTTCAGTTTGTGTTCATTTTTCCCACCATTTGTAAACATGGTAGAGGCAAAATACAGGATGTGGGCTATTCAGTGAAATGTTGGCTGTGCAAAATACTGTAAATTTTTTCAAGATCGAGCCGAGCTTCCCATAACTTATTTAAATTTAATTTTTTTTTCACTGTAAATTCAATGAGATGTTGGCTTGGCAAAATAAATTTTAAAATAATTATTTAAAGTTAATTCTTTTCATTCAAGATTGAGCCGAGCTTCCCATAGCTTGAGTTTGTGCTCAAGCCATAACTGCTTATTCTGCGTTTCACTGACCCAAACTTACAATTAAAATCGAGTCAGTTGGATTTGAATTTAATTCTAACTGTAAGGAAGAAATTAACTGTGTTAATGTGTTTACATGGATTATCCAGTACCAATCATTTTGATACAAATATATGTGGATGAACTTTTCGGCCATCAGATTTTCATGAACAGCAACCGACAGAGTTATAATTTTTTGAAATAAAATAGGTTCGTGGCTTATGTAACGTTATTATCAGAAACCAGTGGCTCCATTATCGAAGTAGTTCTTTTCTGGAAGAAACTAAAAAATACCAATAATTGTTAAATACAAATGACATTTAATGTAAGTTTGTTGGGAAGAAAACGCCGTGTTAAAATGTTATATTGAATCAATCATTAATTTGAGATGAGAACAATGAAATTAAAATCGTTTTTATTCTATATATAGAAATACTGTTCATTAAAGACTTAACTCATCTTTCTATGACCATATTCAGATGATTTTTGAATGAAAATTAAGCTTCGTAAAGGTGCTGACAAGTGTCATAGCATAGAGATACGAATCAAACATAGAGATGATAAATAAACAAAGATATATATGAACAGAATTAGATCCTTGATTGAGTATCAATAAAGATTTGAATATCCCAAGAAAAATGAGACAAGTCAATACCTATAGAACATACACTTATAAGATTATGGGTTGACTTGGAAGAGTACTTATGACTTAGGCATATCTGTATACAGAGTGTAGTCCTTTAATTGGTGGCCTTAGAAAGAGAGAGATTTGCCAAGACGATGTGTCTGTCAATTGGGTTAGGACTTACCAAGACATAGAGAGTCTAATGGTGAAATTAGGATATTATTTATACACGTCATTATTTGCAAATATATTAATAATCTGGAGATGCCGGTGAAATTACGGCTTTTGGACGTTGCAAGTTTTGGTCAAGCCCACTTCATTTGATTAGTAGTATTACTATTATATATAAGAATTATTGTATCTCCGTTTTCACTTGCAAATAATTAAAGCTCTTCCGTTTCCTTACTTTCAGCATAAGCTTTTCTTTCATTGAAGCCATGAGCTCTTCCTCCCTTCAACCACAGAAAAAAATAGAGACAACTTGTAAGAATGGCATTGGCATTCTTGAGTTTCTTCCTGCCAAGAACTATTTTGTTACTGGTGCCACTGGTTTCCTAGGCAAAGGTATATTAGGCAATAAAATTACGTAGAATTTTGCGCATAAGATTTGTTATATACGATTCTATGTTTTTATAATTTTCAGCCATAATTGAGAAGCTATTACGAGCAGCACCCAGCGTTTGCAAGATTTATCTCTTAATCAAGGCAGAAAACGAAGAAGCTGCATTAGAAAGAATAAAAACTGAAGTAAATTCTACATATAAAACACAAAACTCTTTCTAAATATATGCATATATCTATTTTTACACTGTTTAGACTAACAAATTTACTATTTCTTCTTATAATTAATAAGATAATAGATTCCAATCTATTCGACTTGGTGAGAGATATGCATGGGAAATCTTACCAAGATTTCATGTTAAGTAAGGTGGTTCCTATTCCCGGAAATACTGGTGAATCAAATCTTGGTATGGATCCTGATTTAATAATGGAAATAGCACAAGAGGTAGATGTAGTCATAAATTCAGCAGCCGATACAACATTTGATGAGAGGTTCCTCCTCATCTTTATTAATTTTTGTGATATCCAAGTTCATTTTATATATACTAATGCTTGGATTACTCAACTTAGATTTGATGTAGCTGTAAACATAAACACAAGAGGGCCATCTCGAGTACTTGATTTTGCAAAGAAGTGCCAGAAACTTTGTTGTTTCATTCATATATCAACTGGTAACTAAATCTTGCTTATGAGTAGAAAATAATTAAGTAGTTTATTTATTTAGGCTAATCAATTTTTTCTTGTGTAGCATATGTTAATATAGAAAACGTCGTAGAGACTCTCAACCCCAAAAGCTCACCATTATTACACCCTCCTGTGGATGTTGATGCTGAAGTGAAGTTAGCTTTGGATTCAAATCTTGCTTTTCATGGAGATGAAGAAATAGTTCGGAAAATGAAAGAAATGGGTTTAGAAAGGTGATTGCTTTAGTTAAATTAATTATGTTTGAACATTTCTTCATTTGTGAGATTTTTTTTTCCGTTCATAATTTCTTTTTGTCGTTTCTTCTTCAAAGATAAGCAACTAAGATGATATGAAATAAGACAATGTTGTTAATTATGTTAAACATTAATTAATATGTAGATATATTTTTTGGGTTTAATTTCTCTATAATTAATTGATGGAAAGTTTTATATTCCACAGGGCTAGAAGTTACGGGTGGAAAAATGTTTATGAATTTAGCAAGGCAATGGGAGAAATAATAATTGATAAGAATAGAGAAGAAATCCCAGTTGCTATTGTCCGTCCAAGTATTATTGAAAGCACTTTTGAAGAGCCTTTCCCTGGATGGATACAAGGGTTCAGGTAGTTCCTTCAAAAGTTTTACTTTATTTATATTTAGTAGTCTATATTTGACCACCGCAAAATTCAAATTTCTGCTATATCCTTGTCATGATGTAAATTGGATAGTATTTGAGTTGTGTCCTTTCGATTACTCTTTTATTAATAAAGAATTACTAACCATCTCTCACGAATATGATCATTAGAATGCTTGATCCATTAATTTTGGCTGTCGGCAAAGGCAACCTCCCTGCCTTCATAAACGCTGACGCTGTCCTAGATATAGTAAGTATCCAGATTCTTCTTTTATATATATGCTACATTTTATCAATATTTTTCTTCTGCCTTCTTTTGAAATGCTTGAAAAAATTTAATATCAATTAAAATCATCAGCATTTTAATTTTTACTTCCTTTTGGTTACAATCCAATGATCATAGAAAAAAAAGTTGATATACTTCTTCAATAAACTCAAAATTACTCTTCATAAATTTTCGTTTCAAGAACAGTCTTCCCTTAAGAATATATACATTAAGACTACAATCATGTTTTTTATAGTGCTTATAAAATGAGTTAATAATACAGGTTCCAGTTGATATGGTTGTGAATGCAATTGTTTCTACAATGGCAAAGCATGGAATTACTGGGAAACCAAGGCTTAACATCTACCACATTACATCTTCTAGAGTAAACCCAGTGACCCTGCAATTCTTATTTGACATGTTCTATGAACATTTCGAGTCCTCTCCAATCAGGGCCATGAATGGAAAAGAAGTGAAGATTAAAAGAGTCAAATTTGTTAGCTCATCAAAAGAAATATTCTCACTTATCTCTAAAGAAAATATCACAAAAGATATGAACGTTTCTCCAGGACTTGAAAGAAAATTACGTGAGAAAAAAATAGAGCAAATTAGAGACTTGATGAAGGTATATGAACCATATTTATCTTCACAATGGTAAGATATCTTTTTATCCTTGAGTGTGCATGTTTAGATAGTGTTAGATCTTTAAATTAATTACTTCAACAAATTAACTTAGAAGTTCGACCATGTTATTTGATTTTTAGTGAATTGGTTATATTTTTCTTCTGCCTTCAACAAATTCTCTGAAATTTTGTATATTGATTAGGTTTGAAAGCAGCGATACCTACAAATTGTGGGAAGCCATGTCTTCAGAAGAACAACTGAGTTTTGGATTTGACGTGAAGAGGTTGGATTGGAAGGACTATTTTTCCAAAGTTCATATTCCAGGCGTAAGGAAATATGTATTTGAAAGTAAGTTGAGGCCAAAATTGTAATATTTATGTTGAAATCGGTTCTATAATTTTAAACCCTTAATTGCATGAGTCGTGAGCTGCCATCAAATATAAAAGGCAGACTAAACACAATTTCTCATTTAAATGAAGAAGTTTCCCCATTGATCTCATAAAATATCTGAGACACAAACCATAGTTTGACTGTTCACCTTGAATTTCTGATTCAGTTTTTTTTGTTGATTTTTGCTACTGTTCTCACTATTACTATAAAGTAAAGGCCACTTTCAATGGTGTTTATTATGTCAATTCAGAATGTTTAATTAATTTATGTTGTGTATAACTGTGAATTGCAGTGATTTAAATTCAGTTTGGTGACAAATTGAAAATTGTAAAAATTAATTTAATTGATGTCCTGTGTTGTAGTTGAGTTGAAAGTTGTTTAAATCAATCTCGTGTATAATTGAAATTGCTTAATTGGTATTATAGATGACTATAGAGTTATCTATTAATTAATTTAGTATGGTGCTTGTGGTGGTTGTCGATGATTATTGTTCAAAAATTATAATAGCGAGTCACTTTATTATGAATATGATATTAAGAGATTATGTCATTTAAATATTTTTGGCTTTAAATATTCTTGGCTATTGAGTATCATGTGATTTGCGCTCTACCTAAGCAATATCTGATATCAAGTATGACAGATTTAAGTATTCTATCTATATAGTATTTCATGTCTGGTATGACAAATTTAAATGTTCTGTCAGTACGATATTTTATGTTAGGTATGATAGATTTAAGTGTTCTATCTACGCAATATTTCATGTCAAGTATAATAGATCTAAGTACTCCACTATTGTGAGATAATAACATGTTGAGTATGACAATTCTCTCTCGCTCTTCCCTATGTAGGGATGTCCACTAGGTATGACAAATTTTTCTTAAAGATATTAGAAGTGATAAACAGTTCAAGTGATTGTTCGGTGGGATGCCTAAAATAATATATATATATATATATATATAGTAAATAAATTACAAGTTGTGGAATATCAATCTTCTACTTAATATGATAATTCTCTAAATATATATTTTTAACTGTGTGACATCTGTTAGGTAATTGTTTCAAAATTTTAGTATGCATAGAAACCTATAAATTGACTAATCACATACCACAACAGTTATCGAGCTTATGTGGAAATTTCTTGACTGATTTGAGAAATTCATGTGAGATAAGGTTAGTATTATCGAAATTTTTCACTGGTAGTGGCAATGTGATTGTGCGGGAGTTTCTTCTCTAACACAACTACGAAAGGGCGGTAATGCTTCTAATGTGTCATTTTCTTTTCTCTTGTTAATGTTGAACTTGAACGAGAGAATTATATTATGAGCACTTTCAAGTTAATGTGCCTGATGGGATTGTGGTTTTAAGCATAATTAACTTGTGTTGGTTAAGTATAGTTATAGTTGGGATGTTTTCAATCTTTCCTTTAAAATTTAACACCTGTGTATGGTTGATATTTTATGCTATATTACTTTATTCCTCTATTGACATGTATTCAATATTCTCGAAAGGATTTATAATTGCCCATTCACTGAGCCTTTTCAGTTCCCTTCTATAGAATTTTCCCCTTCAAGATATCTTCAAGATCGTGTCGAGTAGTGTTTCGTTAGGTTGTGCCACAATGTAGTACCTCTAATAGATGTCTATGTAGATTTCTTTTTGAGAAACTTATGAAGTGTTGAAAAGTTGAAGGCCTAATTAAAAGTTTCTTTTCATGATTTTCAAATTGTAGTCAATGTGTTATTTTGGTGTGTAAATATAGTGAGGTCAGAAGCCTATACATGATGTTATAATAAATGTTAAATATATGTTATAGAAATACTTCTATAGTTTTACAAGATGTGTCTTGGTCTTCTAAGCCCCATAAGTGTGTTTAAGAGGTTATAGGATTAGCGAGTTGGGATGAGTCTTGTCAACTTCGTATCAAAGCATGAGTTTTAGATTTTAAGGTCATTTCATAAAGCATGCATATAAGTTTTTTTTTTTTTTCTAAAAATCAATTTAATTGCATCTTGTAAAAATTAACATGAAAAGACGTGACCAACCTCGTACAAGACCCATTGGAGATTTATTAACTCCTTAAGTTGTAAAAAGAGATAATGAGCCAATAGATGAAGTAATATGAGAGTCAGTCACCCATGGACCAGATTCTCAAGTACCATCTGTACACTTAGTTGCACATAGTCTTAATGTAGGTGTTGAACTAGTAGTTGAGTTGAATATGGAACCTCAACTGATAGGATTAATGTGGAGCAAACTATTGGTAGATTAGCTCAGTTAGTCACTAAAGTGGCTCAAAATCATATTGCAATTTATCAAGAGAGTGTTAATACCATTGAACATACAAGGAAATTAGGAGCAAAAAGCTTTGATGGGACTAGAGATCCTACAGATGCAAAGTCATGGATGATTAGACCTAAACATATATTTAAGGTGATAGAGTGTTCAGACTCTCAAAAACTATGGTTTGCTACCTTTCTCTTGGAGGGTAAAACATATCATTGATGGAAAATGGTACAACAAAAATACAAAGATTCTATAACAATAATTTGGGAAAACTTTTACCAAGAGTTCTCAGATCACCACTACTCAAGGGTATACTAAGATACTAAAAGAAATGAGTTTATTAAACTAACCTAAAGAAGTATGTCGATGGAGGAATATATAAATAAAGTTATTGGGCTCTCTCTGTTTGCCCTATTAATTACAGGAAATGAGAGAGAGAAATATAGAAAATTTAAAAAGGGTCTTTGAGGACGATTAGAATAGCATTGATTGCAAATTCCTACTCAAAGTTTAAGAAATTAGTAGAGGTAGCTATGAGAGTTAAGAGGAGTCTCACAGAAATAGAGAAAAAAGAATCCCAAGGATAAAAGTGAAAAGTTAGTGGTTGGGCAACAAGTGGGCATAAAGACAAAATATAGAAGAAAAAGGCAAATTTTCTCAATAAACAAGTGAATCTTTTTAGAATGTGAGATCCATATCTCAAGGGGATCAAAAACAATTTCAAGGACAACAATCAATAGGTAGTAACACTTGGAATTAAAGGTTCTTGGGAAGCACACCTCAAGGTAGCAAGGTTCAATACTCACAATGTAATAGTTATGGTAGATTCCATTCAAGACAATGCCAGAGAGGGGCATTGAGTTGTTATCGTTGTGGACAATTTGGTCATTTTAAAAGAGATTGTCTTATGTCATCTCAAGGTGGGAATGTCACTCAAAAATCAGTCAAACAAAATTTTCAAGGGAATAATAGTGGGTATTAGGGACAACAACGGCCTCAAATTGGGGAAAAGTCTAATATGGATACTCAAGAGGTAGGCTAATGGTTTTTATGGTGGTAGTGGTCAACATAAGGGATTGAGATGACCTCAAGCTCAAGAACATGTTTTCACTCTAACACAATAAGAAGCATATGCCTCTCTAGATGTAGTTACGGGTATGTTACTCATCTTTGACTGAGAGGCTTTCACTTTAATGAATCTCGGTTCTATTCATTCTTTTGTTTCATATACATTTGCTAAGCGTGCCAATAATAAGTTAAAGGCACATTTGATTCTTTTGGATACATAGGATTTTGATATGATTTTAGGTATAGATTGGTTAACTTGTCACTATCCTACCATTGATTGTTTTCTCAAGGAAGTAACTTTTAGAAAGCCGAGAAAACCAAAGTTCATTTTCTATGGAGGGCGTCGTATTACTCTTTCTTGTGTTATCTCTATTGTCGTCACTAAACGATTTCTTCAAAAGGAATATCAAGCTTATCTAGCACATGTTGTAGACACTAAAGTTAGTGAATCAAAGATGAAGATATTCCAGCAATTAGAGATTTCCTAAATGTATTCCTTATTGATTTACCCAAGCTGCCACCTGACAGAGAGATTAAGTTTTCAATAGATTTGATTCCTAATAAAACTCTCATATCATTGGCCCCTTATAGAATAGGTCTTTTTAAGCTAAGGGAATTAAAAGTGCAATTGCAAAAGCTAATGAAGAAGACATTTATCAAGCCTAGGTATCTCTATGGGGAGCATCGGTGTTATTTGTTAAGAAAAAAGATGGAACTTTTAGATTATGGATTGATTATAAACAATTAAACAAAGTGACAATGTCTAACAGGTATCCACTGCCTCGGATTTCATATTTGTTCAATCAGTTATAAGGTGCTAAGGTTTTCCCTAAGATAAAATTATTCCTAGGGTACAATCAACTAAAGATTAAAGAGTTAGATGTTCCAAAGACTGTTTTCAAAACTCATTATAGACATTATGAGTTCTTGGTAAAACCCTTTGGATTAACTAATGCACCGACATCATTTATGGATTTGATGAATAAAGTGTTTCACTCTTTCTTAGATTGATTTGTAGTGGTATTTATTGATGATATTTTGGTTTATTCCCAAAGAAAAATAGAGCATGAAGAATACCTTAGAATAGTCCTACAAACTTTACATGACAAATAATTTTATACTAAATTTAGTAAGTGCCAATTTTGGCTAGACAAAGTTGCATTTTTAGGACATGTTATTTCAGTAGATGGTGTCTATATTGACCACCCATATAGAGTGAAAGTAGTTTTGAAATGGGAGAGGCCTAACAATGTTACAAATATTAGAAGTTTTCTTGATCTTGTTGGGTATTATCGAAGATTTGTTGAAGGATTTTTTAAAATAGCAACACCATTAACTAGACTGACTCGAAAGGATGTAAAGTTTGAATAGGATGATGAATTTGAATAAAGTTTTCAAGAGTTGAAAACAAGATTGACTATAGCTCCTGTACATACCTTACCCTCGAGTACAGATAGATCTGTAGGATATAATGATGCGTCCAAATAAAGTTTAGATTGTGTATTGATGCAATATAGGAAGGTGATAGCTTATGTCTCTAGTCAACTCAAGAAGCATGAGATGAAAACTTCTAACATCTGTAACATTGGCAAGTCTTTAATTCAAGAATATTATTAATAAGCCTTCAAATTTAACTCATCTTAATTGATCAAATTCGTGAAATGCATCATTTAAACCCTCATATGATGAAGTTAAAGAATGAAGAAAGTAACGGATTGCAAGTGAATTTTACAATAAAAGATAATGGGATGTTTATGATAGGAAACATAACTTGTGCACCAAATCATGAGGTAAAAAGGTAAGATTTTTGATACCCTGAGGGATTATTATGGTGGCAAGAAATGAAAAAACAGATCACACGACTTGTTTCTAGATGTTTAGCATGCCAACAAGTTAAAGCTAAACATCAAAGACCAACTAGACTCTTGCAACCACTTCCTATTCCTCAATGGAAATAGGAGCATATTACCATAAATTTTGTGTTAGGCCTTACTTGTACAAAGAATGGACATGATAGCATTTGAGTCATTATTGATCGTTTAACAAAGTTAGCCTACTTCTTGCCTATCAAAGCCGCACACTCACATGATAGGTTGGCAAGTATTTTTGAAACAAAGATTGTACACCTTTATAATGCTCTAGTATCTGTAGTATCAGACAGAGATCTTAGGTTTAATTCTGGATTTTGGCCAAGTTTACAAAATGTCTTAGGTACAAAGTTGAAATTCAACACAACCTTTCACCCTCAAACTAATGGACAGTTGGAACAAACTATCCAAAAATTAGAAGATATGTTAAGGGCTTACGTGATGGAGTTGAGGGGAAATTAGGATAATTACTTATTGTTAGTAGAATTTGCCTACAACAATAGTTATCAAGGTCCATCGGAATTGCCATTGCAACGCCTGCCAATCACTGTTTTAATCTCTCCTTTACTAGGGTTTCGTGGCTCTCAATTTTTTGGGGATAACAAATGTCCCAAAATCAGTGCAATATACCTTTTTAAAACTACTAACACATATCACCACACATGGGCATCTGCCTTCCGTACACACAGTCGTATGCCACTTAATTTCAAACTGACATGATGCTATCTATTTCAACTGACTTGACAACCAACACACGGGTATGAACATCCCATGCACACTACCCCCCACATAAAATTCACAATTTAACATTTAATTCCTATGAACTTTATCAAACATCAATAACAATCAGGAAAAATAACCGTATTGTCCTTGAAACATACCTATAAGTGTTATAATTAATAATATAGATAATTTTAACAAAAATAATTTTCAACCCAAATCACCAATAGTTCAAAGCGTCCCAAGAACACAAGCAACAAGTGGAGAGACTCAACCAAAATTCTCATGGATTTCGCTTACAATCTGAGGAAAATATGTAACATATAGAAAAAGTTTCATTGCCTCCAGTCATGAATGAATCATCAATCATCGGCTTGCCCAAAATATCGGCCAGAAATTGTGGCCAAAATATTCAGCGTTACAACTCATATGTCATCTTTCAAAAAGGGAAATTTCTCTTGTACAAAAAAATATAACATCTCTGTTGATCCGAATGTTGTATTCCAAGAGTTATCAACCGGTGCATATCATATTGTGAAACAAGCACAATCACATTAGAAAAGATTCCAGCATAGCATTGAATATGAGGATCTTTGTTAGGAGCTAAGGCTTTCGGGGACATTTCCTAATTTTAAAGGATTAAGTTTTGGCGTATAAAGGAGGGTTGTAAAAGGGGAGAAAACATTGCGACTCCGACAAGGAAGTATGTAATTCGTCGCCGAAAAAGTGCGAATCAACAGCAGGAGCCAAAGGGAAGTCAAATTAGCTTGGTTGGAAGCCAAGAGCGATGCAAAGGCACTGAAATGGGTGTAAGGAGACAGATAGGCTCCTAAGAATGGAGAAGCCCAGAGAAAGCTTGTCGGAAGTTGGAAAGCTACAAGCTAAGTAGATCGGCATAGAAAGGACCAAATCAAAGCTGAAAAAGTGCAATCAGCAATGGAAGGTGAAGGTGGGAGCTAAATCAATACTAGGAAAGTCACCGAAAGAGCTAGAGATGATGGTTGGAAGAGGAAGATAAAAAAAATAGGGAGGATTCGGAGGAAGACACAATGAGGAAGAGAAACAAAGAAAAAAATAAATATTATATTCTATAACTGACAGTTGAAAAAAAAAAAGAGAGAGAGAAATTTTGATTTAAAAAATATATTAAATTCTAGACAGTTGGTGATTGAAAAAAAATTAGAAAAATAAAAAAATCCAACAAAATGAAAAGGAATAAATCAAAAACAAAAATTAAAAAAATATTCCAACTTTTCCCACATTAAGGACAAGATGATTGTCAAAGAAATTGGTAAAATTAGTAGCCAGGGTTTTTGGGGATACAAGTCCCAATTTGAGAGGGCACGGTTTAGTATATAAAGAGTAGTTTTAGGGTTGTAAAATGGAAGAGAATATTGTTCTGGGAAGCCCTAGGGCCGATAAGGGAGGCTTACAACGCCTCAAATGGCCAAAATTGGGTGGCCTTGACTCCTTGAATTGTCAATTTATCTACTGTAATTACCCCTTTATCAATAAAATTACTTTTGTTTGTTTATTTGTTGTGTTGTTTGCTGTTTTGGGGAAAAAATTGGCTGGGTATCTAACAGCCTTCTACCAAATCACAAGAGTTACAAGCAGTCACTAGCTGAAAAGGGGCTTAGTCTCCAAAGGATAATCTACAAATAGAAGATTAAATAAAGAAAGCATTGACAACCTAGATATTTTGGGAAGAGAAGAATAATAGCATTTTGAGAAGGAATTACGTAAGGATTTAGAATGCTACCTGACACGCCGAAGATATTCTAATCCATCTTCTGGAGGTCCAGAATCAAAATCAGGCTTACCTTCAACCAAAAATGCAGGTCTCTGAATGCTAGAATAGTCTTCGTCACTGTCATAATCTTCACTGCACTCTCCTTGTTGAACCATATGTGAACCTTCACCCTCAGTAATAGTACAAAAACCAGCATTCAGGTTATCCCCATTTGCACCGTCCTCGTCTGTGTATACTGATTCATTATCCACATTTGGTGAACACTCTTCCCCTGAGAATAATGGAAAATTTAGAAGCAGTTGTGAAATTCTAAAAAACACTAGGAAGTTCAAACCACAGATAGATCAAACATTAACTCAACTAAGAGTGCTAGATACAAGAATCAATTTTTATTCATGTGACATTCAAAAGTAGAATTCATATACAAGTGTCATCAATACATTTTTCCAGTTGCAAATTCATGTAATGTATTATCATCCATAACACCAACACATTTTCCCAAAAAATCTAGACTAATCGACAGAAAGATTTTCTATGTACAACACCGTACAAAATTTGTACACAAGACAGCGATCACGTGCTAAGTACACAGATAAGAGACTTTGAAAATGTTGCACATAATAATTTTGCAGGTTGCTCTAGGCCACTCTTCAATGCACAAAGATATTGAAATGGTTCCCTCTTCCCCTTGCAGCAACCACACCTGTGACAACAGAAATTATCCCATCAAATTGACACAAGAAGAGCTAGCCCAATACAAAGAAGAGACGGAGGAAAAGCATTCAAAAAGGTCTATTGACTCCAAAAGCAAGAAGAAGAAGAAACTAAAGCTCTAGAACTACACACATTCAGGTTGATGTTCATTAAATAAGAGGAATAGTTGAGGATAAGGCACTAGAAGTCACACATGTAAAACATGTAAATGGTGAGTTTCAAATTGTTAATCCGTTGACAAAGCCCTTATCCCGTTCAAGATTCGAACAACTGAGGGATAAGCTTACTTCTCCTACAAAGTAGTTTCGCTTGAGAGGGACTGTTGAAGAAAATAAAGCCCACTAAGTCCAACCAGCAAACAGTATATTCAGTTTCTCTATGTAGGGAAGCCAGCTTGTACTCAGAACTAATTCTGTGAAATAGAAATTTAAAAATTATCTTTTCAAGTATATCAGTTTTATAATTACAAAGGTCAAGCTACTGAAATTTTGCCAAAATTTTAGCCAAGAGATTAGATTAAACACAGTCTCTCTAGTTGATGATAACGAATCAATAAGCATCAATTTGTCAACTAAGAATTCGAAAGATAGAGAATTTAGGATGAAAATTTTTATATTATTTCAGCTTAATGGGAAATAAAAAAGAAACAAAAATCATATATGGAGATCTTGCATTCAAATTTATGAAGCTGAGTATTAACCTGAAAATAGAACCTTTTTATTAACCTGAAAATAGAACCTTTTTTTAAGTCTGTCAACGTCTATAAGATTTTGCATGTTACAATTTGATTAAAATCAAAGCCTCAGGTGGTTGTTGAATAAAGATATTCTTAATTTGACTGTCACCTATACACCTATTTAAACCCTTCATTAACAAAGTACATGTCTCCTGTCCTTTTTTTCTGCCAATACCGAATGTCATCAAATAAATATGATTATTATCATTTTTTTCTATAGCTATAAAAACTGTCTAGTGATTCATGCCTTAAAAAAAGTACACTGTCAAAGCAACGTCAGGTGACAGTACTATCAAAACGAACTTATTGTGCACCGTAAAGTTACAGGGGAAAACTTAAACTGTTTAAATTCATCTGTCTCAATATGTGTCATTTTTTTAGGGTTATGTAACTCAAGGTTGTAATAGTATTTTGATAAAAGCATAAAAGACTCTTTTAATGAACCTCTTAGTGCATTTAAAGCCCAAGTCTTGCATGTTAGACTTGTGTGTATGAAATATCAATCTTGAACATCTTTACCATATAAGAGATAATTTCTTTCAGCCTATAAATACGGTCAATCATGATAAACATTGATGATCTTAACATTTTTCCAAGCGCCCGTGTACAAGCTTGTCTATGATAGATATTATTTGATCTCAAAGACAAGTTTTATCTTTGTCAAAACCGCGCAACTAAAAAATGTCACAACCATCAATCCTTATTGCTTGTACACACCAATGACATTGCTTATATAAACATGTAAGACTTGGTACACCACAAAACTTTGTACTAAAAGTCATTTTCTAAAGCATGTCTTTGAAATGCATCTTATAACATTTCCTTATTGTCAAAAATATCATGTATTTTGAAACTCACATTGTGTTGTATAGTGGCATTACCAATCCCCTCATTATAAATTTCCACAAAAAACAATACAAACCAATGCAATAAATAAGGAACATGAACATTTATTGAAGTTGCCCCATGATGAACCAAACCTTCACGTCCTACATTACACTCGACTCCCCCACTTTTGTCTATCCACACATTATGAACGTGTACTAGACTTTTTCAACATTGTCTGTTTCATCCAACTAAAGATATCCCATTAGAATATTATCCATCTCATCCCCTTAATTGAATGCACCTTAATTCAATACTTTATCCTTTTGACCACATACCCATTCCTCAACAGTGGCATACAAGTCTACACCTTCATCGATCTTTGTCATCAACATTGACATTCACATTTCACCTTTCATTTTTCTTTTGAACTGCATTATGGCCACTCCTTTTGCATATTAACAAGTGTTAAGTAGTCAACCTCATTCAATACTGTGGATTGATCCTTCGTATGTCTCAAGATGCTCTTCTCGAAAGTTAATTCTTCTTTCCCTACGCCTCATTATCACATAAAAAGATGCACTTGTCTTTCTTTCTCTAGACAACACCATCAGAGCTTGAACATTATGATCATTTTAAACATCATAAGACAACCCATTAATTGAGCTTTCAACATTCATATATATATGGATATGAGTACACCTTCAATCAATTCTCAATGTAGAGCTCCAAGCCTCAACCATTCTTCATAATTAGTTTTTTCATCAATTACTAGCAGTCTTTCATGTCCATCATCATATAATTTCCTAATGTAGACATCTCCAGGCATTCACTTCCATCCATAGCCAACCATAAATATTGCTTCAACTATATTCAAAAATAAAAAAATTCTTACGATTAGAGAAACACATTTGGTCAAAACAATATTTTGAAGTAATGAAACAACTTCAGATATCCACTACCCTCCACATGATGAAATTTATGTATCTAAAATATCATAAAAATAACCACTATATTCTCATATATTCAAAAATAAACCAAAATCATTTAAAAATGAACTTTAAAAATCCCTCCTACCTACATACCTAATTGCCTACTCATATACCTGCCTATCCACCTAATCACCAGGCCGCCTAACTATCTAACCACCTACTCGCTTACCCACCTACCCGCCTACTCACCAATTGTTACCAAAAAAATTCATTCTAATGTAAATTTAATGTAAACAAACAGTTCCTTTAACTAAATTAACTTCTAAGCAACAATAAAAGTAACAAAAACTTGCAAATTAACAAAGAATGATTCATCACTACATAACGAGATCTTAAAACAAAATAATAAACAATATAATGAGATGTTGATGGAAATTTTTGTTTGTTTGAACTTATTTTAAGAGGAGGATATAGATGAACATAATTTTGAGAGATTAGGTTTCTTAAGTTTAGAGATGAAGGTAAAATAGGTATTAAATTGAAGTCTTGGTCATATCCGTACTAATAAAAAAGTTGATTAAAATTGTATAGATAATTAAAAAAAGGTTAATTAATTAATTATTTTAAAAAATAAATACTAATTTATATATTAAGAATCATCATTAAGTGGTTGGATGACTTTTAAATTTAGGATAAGTAACACTAAATCACTTAATAGCACATTATTATTTATGTTTAAATTAATAATCTTACCATTGGGTAAAATTATGTCATATAATTAAGGTCAAAGGACTTATTCCCACCCAAAGATTAGTCTTTTCTTAAGTTTCCACTCATTAATTTTTTAAAACTTAAATATCTATCTATTTGTTCATTTTTGCAGTTATTATAAAAGGTAAAATCATCATTTAGCAAAAAATTTAAAAATTAAAATCTTATCATATTTCTCCCCTAAGTTTAAAAACTAATATTCACCCCACAAAGTTTGAAAAATATCCATTTTTCCCTATGATTTTTCCAATCACCACAACCAACGATTGGAGAGGCCAACGGTGACATTCTCTCTCCATTTCGGTTAACAATCTATCTCAATTTTCAACCAAGAAGTGAGCCAAAGTGGAGAAGATGAAGAACCAGAAAGCATCGAACTTATATCATCATCAAAGTTTGGTGCTCTTGTCATGAGCACCATGATGAGTGGAAACAGATAAGGAGAACCAAAGCCAACCAAAACCATAATGACCGAAAATGGAGAAGTAGAACCAAAGCTGAAGATCTACAAAGATAGATCGACACTCTCTGGTTCTTTGTCTTCTACACTTCGGCTCAGTTCTTGGCTGGAAAGGGAGATAAATAGTCAACTGGGAGGGATAGAGAAGCTGTCAAGGAGAGTGAAAGTCATTGTTACTGCCTCCGACTCCCAATGATAACTGGAAAAACCCTAAGGAAAAATTATCATTTTCCTAACTTTGGATGAGGTGAAATTGTTAGCTTTTTAAATCTAGGGAGAACGAATGTAATAAATTTCTAATTTTTTTAAAATTTTTCCTAAATAATTATTTTATCCCCAACGGTAAACATAAAAATTAACAGATAGGTAGATGTTTAGATTTTTTTAAGTTAACAGATAAGTGTATATATGAAGAATGTTGTATTGGCCAGTGTATGTTTCCCTGCCAACCATCTTATTCATACACAAATTAATAATATGGAGACGCCGGTGAAATTACGACATTTGCAAGTTGCAAGTTTTGGCGAAGCCCACTTCATTTAATTTTCCATTGTTGAAAAATTAATGTGCAAGGAAGCCGGTGTATGTTTCCTTGCCATGGAACCAACCTATATTAGTGCTGATATATGTAAGAATTATTGTAACTCCATTTTAACTTGCAAATAAAGCTAGCTCTTCAGTCTCCTTACTGTCAGCATAAGCTCTTCTTCATTTGAAGCCATGAGCTCTTTCTCCCTTCAAGCACAGAATAAAATAGAGAAGACTTGTAAGAATGGCATTGGCATGCTTGAGTTTCTTCCTGGCAAGAATTATTTCGTTACCGGTGCCACTGGTTTCCTAGGCAAAGGTAAATTAGCCAATAAAATTACGTAGAATTTTGTATATAAGATTTGTTATATAAGATTCTATGTTTTTTTAATTTTCAGCCATAATTGAGAAGCTATTACGAGCAGCACCCAACGTTTCCCAGATTTATCTCTTGATCAAGGCAGAAAACGAAGAAGCTGCATTAGAAAGAATAAAAACTGAAGTAAATTCTACACATATAACACAAAACTCTTTCAAAATATATGAATATATCTATTTTCCTACCGTTTAGACTAACAAATTTACTATTTCTTTTTATAATGAATAAGATAATAGATTCAAAAATATTCGACTTGGTGAGATATATGCATGGGAAATCTTACCAAGATTTCATGTTAAGTAAGGTGGTTCCTATTCCCGGAAACATTGGCGAATCAAATCTTGGCATGGATCCTGATTTAATGATGGAAATAGCGAAAGAGGTAGACGTAGTCATAAATTCAGCAGCCAATACAACATTCGATGAGAGGTTCCTCCTCATCCTTCTAATTGATTTTGGTGATATCCAAGTTCATTAATTTTACATATACTAATAGTTGGATTTCTCAACTTAGATTTGATGTAGCTGTAAGCATAAACGCAAGAGGGCCATCTCGAGTACTTGATTTTGCAAAAAAGTGCAAGAAACTTTGTTGTTTCATACATATATCAACTGGTAACTAAATCTTGCTTATGAGTAGAAAACAATGAAGCAGTTTATTTATTTAGGCTAATCAATTTTTTCTTGTGTAGCATATGTTAATATAGAAAACGTCGTAGAGACTCTCAACCCCAAAAGCTCACCATTATTACACCCTCCTGTGGATGTTGATGCTGAAGTGAAGTTAGCTTTGGATTCAAATCTTGCTTTTCATGGAAGTGAAGAAATAGTTCAGAAAATGAAAGAATTGGGTTTAGAAAGGTGATTACGTTAGTTAAATAACATTTGATATTCACCAGAACAAATCAAATAATTTTATTTTTGTCGTTTCTCCTTCAAACATATGCAAATAAGATGATATTAAATGACACAATAATTAATTGATGGAAAATTTTCTCTCCCACAGGGCCAGATGCTATGGGTGGAAAAATGTTTATGAATTTACCAAGGCAATGGGAGAAATTTTAATTGATAAGAATAGAGAAGAAATCCCAGTTGCTATTGTCCGTCCAAGTGTTATTGAAAGCACTTTTAAATAGCCTTACCCTGGATGGTTACAAGGGATCAGGTAAACCTTTCAAAATTTTTATTTTATTTATATGTAGTAGATTATACCTTACAACTTTCGTATTCAAATTTTTACTACATCCTTCCTATGATGTATATTTGATGACTCAGACCCAGACGATAGCATGCCAACTCAACATAAGATTTGACCAGACATTGAGGATTGAAATTTTAGATAGTATTCAAGTTTTGTCCTATATATTACTCTTCTATTAATAATGAATTACTAACCATTTGTCTTGAATATGATCTTTAGAATGGCTGACCCATTCATTTTAGCTTACGGCAAAGGCTATCTTCCTGCCTTCATAAACCCTGAGGCAGTCATAGACATAGTAAGTATACGAATTCTTCTTATTGTGTACTACTTCATATGATGCATATGAAGTAGGCTATACTTTTTCAATTATCTCGAAATTATCCTCTCTTAAGTTTCGTCTTAGCAATAGTCTTCCCTTATGAATATGTACATTAAGATAATCCGACAATCATATATTTTATTGTACTTATGAAATGAATTAATAATACAGATTCCAGTTGATATGGTTGTGAATGCAATTATTTCTGCAATGGCAAAGCATGGAATTACTAGGAAACAGGAGCTTAACGTCTATCACATTACACCTTCAAGAGTAAACCCAGTGAAGCTGAAATTCATATTTGATATGTGTTTTGAACATTTCAAGTACTCTCCAATCAAAGACATGAAGGGCAAAGAAGTGGAAATTAAAAGAGTCAAATTTCTTAGCTCGTTGGAAGAAATCTTCTTACATATCTCAAAAGAAAGTATCCCAAAAAATGCGAAGGTTTCTCTAGGACACGAAAGAAAATTATCCAAGGAAATAGAGCATGTTATAGACATGATAAAGACTTATGAACATATTTATATTCTCGATGGTAAGATTTCTTTTTAAACCTGAGCAAGCATATTTAAATAGTGTCAGATCTTTTAATTAAATTATTTCAAAAATTCACTTACAAGTTTAACCATACATGCATGTTATTTGATTTAAAGTATCAATCCAACAAATTATGAATTAGCCTTTATAATTAGTTGGTCATTTTCTTGAATTTTTGTATATTTAGGTTTGAAAGCAGCGATACCTACAAATTGTGGGAAGCCATGTCTTTAGAAGAACAACTGAGTTTTGGATTTGACGTGAAGTGCTTGGATTGGAAGGACTATTTTTATAATATTCATATGCCAGGTCTAAGGAAATATGTAATGAAAAGTAAACTGAGGCCAAAATTGTGATGTTTATATTGAAACCTGTCAAAGACAGCTCTTATAAGTTGGAGTGCAACGTGGAAACTAAACAATTTATGCAAAAGTTATTGTAATAAGTTTGGAAATTTATGCAATTTCAATTCAGTATTATCGTAGAAGTTATTTTTAACTCTCAATTGCATGAGTCATAAAGGAATTCCATAATTTTCAACCTTTTCTACAGAATTTGGGTTGAACCTTGCAAATTCAAGAAGGCATGGAATATAGTCAAGGAAGAGGTAGAGGTTTCAATAAACCTAAAGTGATTTTCTAAGTATATGTGGGAAAATGACCATACAACACTATAACGTTATCATAGGTTCAATATTACTTATGTAGGAAATGGAGCTCCGACTGGAAATAGAGGAAGTTTTCAAACACAATTTGAACCAAGTGAAAATAGCATGCAAGCCAGTGTTAGTCAAGTGGGATATTTTTTGTAATAATTCAATGACAAAACCTTTTGGCAGTCAATATCATGTTTTGGTTAGGGGAGTATGATGCAAAGAAATATGAATTACAACAATTCAGAACCATAATGGACATTCTTAGTGTAACAGGGGGGAAATGGTCATGCCATGACAAAAGTATGTGGACTCTAGGGCCTAGATAACAAGGTAGGCTATGAAGGTAAATAACAACTTTTCAAGTTGGAAATAGATAGCACTTGAATACATACATATATACATACATACGTATGTACATACGTACATACATACATGCATACATACATGCATATATATATATATGCACACACATCACATACATGTTTTTGTTCTTTACCCATAGCCTTTTTGATAAATGCCTATATTTGGAAAACATTTTGTGTGTACCCAAAATAAACCTATTAAGCATCTCAAAACTAGCAAAAGGCATTGTAGAAATTAATTTTGATTGATGCTTTTGGAATTGTGAAAAAATGACAGTTGAAATTTGTGAATTTGGCCTATTGAATGGTCGTGTATAAACAGTGCACGTCCATTGTAAATATGTCAAGTTGACAATATAAATCTCATGTCATATCAGAAAATTTAAAACATTAAATGACTATACATAAAAAATATACGACGGTTCAATAGTTATTAACCAATTTTATAAAGAGACAGAATTATGCACAATTTCATATTATATATATTTGATAATGTTTATCTTCCTAGAGTTTTGCTATGATATTTGGTGATAATTTTTCGGCGATCATGCAATATAGTTTACGACCAAAGAGAATCTTTGATGTAAAAGTTGTCTTTCATCATCATGTCTACAACATGATGATGAAATGCATGCTTACGGGGTTAGATTCGCAAACTCTATGAGTTCCTTTAGTCTAACACAGAGAATATTGAAAAACTCAAGGAACAGATTGATCATCCAGGAAGTATGTTGAATAAGATTCTTCGCCAGGATGAGAGGTTGGAAAAATTGGCAACTACTCTGTGAGTTCCTTACGGGGTTAGAAAGTATGTTGAGAACCAAATCAGGGATCTGGCTTCAGAAGTCTTTCACGTTCTTGGCTTCATTTCCTAGACTATGACTTTTCCTTCTTGGGTCAAGGCTATGATGAACAGCCACAAGAATTTTCCCACATATGCTTGGAAGATCAGTTGTCTTCTATTTT
Source organism: Mangifera indica (assembly GCF_011075055.1). Classification (NCBI taxonomy): domain Eukaryota; kingdom Viridiplantae; phylum Streptophyta; class Magnoliopsida; order Sapindales; family Anacardiaceae; genus Mangifera; species Mangifera indica. The sequence continues at coordinate 379,557 of NW_025401105.1, read as the reverse complement.
TATACACCATTTTTTGCGAGTCATTGTTAAAATTGTGAAATTGTTAGCACGAGATGTGTTTTTGCCCTCATTCTATCATCAAACTATTTATACGATTTATCATCATCAAACTATTTTTATTTTTCTCCCTTTCCATGCCTTCTTTTATCTGCCTTAAGTACAAGTTTATGGAAGAAAAGATTATAGTGTACAATTATTCAATCATCACTAGGCATACCTGTACGCGTAATCAAACCGCGTACAATTATTCAATCCACCATTTAACAATACCTTGGAACACATTCACAATCAAACCGCGTAATCAAAGTGTAAGTCACATATCAATCCTTCCTCAATAAAACAATCCAGCAACTCCTCAATCACAACATTCATATACCGGTAAAAACAAGCAAAATTTCATGCCACTTAATTTAAAACTAATGTAAGGCTATTTATCTCAACTAACGTGACAACCAACACACAGGTATAATCATCTCATGCACACCTACCCCCCACCTAAAATCCACAATTTAACATTTAATTCATATTAACTTTTTTAAACATCAACAACAATCAAGAAAATAATCATAACGTCCTTTAAACATACCTTTGTTACAATTAATAATTACACTATTGATAATTTTAACAAAAATAATCTTCAACCCAAATCACCAATAGTTCAAAGTGTCCCAAGAACACAAGCAACAAGTGGAGAGACTCAACCAAAATTCTCATGGATTTCGCTTACAATCTGAGGAAAATATGTAATATATAGAAAAAGTTTCATTGCCTACAGTCATGAATGAATCTTCAATCTTCAGCTTGCCCAAAATATCGGCCAGAAATTGTGGCCAAGATATTCAGCATTACAACTTCATCATCCAGTTCGGACTTCCCAGCTCGCAGACTGGCACATTTCCGGAGAAGACTCCGGAGAGCAGCAGAAGTGTCAGCATCAAGCGGAATATCCACTGCTGCGCACAATGAATATAGCCACACACTATCAGTCCAGGACAATGCACTCAATGACTCTATAGACACTATGCGTTTTCTCAGCATTGATACTCGCACTACCGAATCCATCTTTAGAATTGCAGACAATGTAGGGAGGTTGATAGAATCATCATTCTGAGAAGTTATAGGATTTTGATGGCACGGAGAAATTTCATCTTCCTCAGATTTTAACATAGATCGCTCGACAGCAGTAATTTCATGGCTGAAACTATCAACAGACTGACAGGAAAGAAGTTCGTCAGTTTCAGAGAGCTGACAGGATTCATTCTTCTGGTGAAAAACAATCATCTCTTGCAGTTTACCAGCAAGTTGAGAGCCTGGATTCTCAATAGCTGACACAACCTGATATAAAAATGAAAAATTCGGATTAGTGTTCTGCATTCTCCCATTAGACTAGGAAACCAACCTCAGCTTTTTCTCTCTCAAATTTTTTTTCAAAGTAAAAAGTGTTTTGAAAAATTATCTAGAATAAAGAATTCTATGGTATTTTTCTTTACCTCATTCACTCAAGAACCAACCTGAACCTTGTCAGTTTCTTCAAATAGTATTTTTTAGACAAAAAATCATTACTCAAAGAAAGGGAAGAGAATGTGTTAAAAATAGTCATTGTCTTTTAAGCATATTTTGTATATCAATAATAGACTTCACCATAACTAGCCAGCACAGCTGCTGTCATTTTTTAATCAAATTCCTTAAATGTTGTAAAGCAAATCATTTGCAATCCGCAAATAACATAACACGTATAAATTGGTGCCAAGGAAACATACCTGTCGTAGATTTGAAAAGTCAGCAAGAAACAAATCCTCCCATTCTTTCAAAGGCATTAAATGTTCTGGACAGCATGGGATATCAGGAATCTGGGGCATATAAACACTCTGTTCTTTAGAAGGCTTGCTTCGATCACGCTTTGCCACCTTCACTTTTGGAATGTGAGCAGCTTCCCACCTGAGAATCCGAAAGAAATTGGCAAACTTCGAACAAAAAAACAAAAGCAACAATAAAAGATCATATTGCACAGCCACTAGTTCTAAACCTTAAAATGCATCATACATATTTCAATTTAATCTTGAAATAAAATAAGAAAAACAATCAAACAGGCCAAACATTGATTTTCAGTACATAAACAAGTTCAATAACGGTCACACCATTCCAGATCAGCTTATTTGGAATCAGTTGCATAAAAAGCTCTTAATCTTTTTGCCTTTTTAGTTACATATGAAAGCATCCTAACCCCTCAGCGGCATCTTGCTTGGAAAAAACTACCCGTTTGGAAGTGCAATGGCTACGGCACTATGTGATCTTCAGAATTGAAAGAAAACCCAAAATATGATTGTGCCTAAGTGGTCATATATACACAGAAAATTACTTGTTTTTATTTATCTTCTGTCTTGTTTTCATTCTATCAGCTAACCAATTCAGAGCTTTGGGTCCCTGTATGCTTTTTTGACCATCAAAGACAAGAAGAAAATTGAAGTTCCAACAAGCATTGATGATTCAATGTTACAACTTTGTTTCAATTTCCAAAGTCATGTTTGTGACAAACTCAAAACTCAAGTCCTAATTTTCTCTGATACAAAAATATAACATCTCTGTTGGCCCGAATGTTGTATTCCAAGAGTTATCAACCGGTGCATATCATATTGTGAAACAAGCACAATCACATTAGAAAGGATTCCAGCATTGCATTGAATATGATGACCTTTGTTAGAAGCTAGGGCTTTCATGGACATTTCCTAATTTTAGAGGATTAAGGTTTAGCATATAAAGGAAGGTTGTAAAAGGGGAGAAAACATTGCGACTCCAACAAGGTAGTATGTAATTCATTGCTGAAAAAGTGCAAATCAACAGTGGGAAGATGAACAATCCCAATGGAAGCTTAGGTGGAGCAAATCCACCGAAGGGAAGTCAAATTAGCCTGGTTGGAAGCCGAGAGAGAAGGAAAGGCACTGAAATGGGTATGAGGAGACGGATAGGCACCTAAGAATGGAGAAGCCCAAAGAAAGCCTGACGGAAGTTGGAAAGCTACAAGCTAAGTAGATCGGCATGGAAAGGACCAATCAAAGCTGGAACGGTGCAATCAGCAATGGAAGGTGAAGGTGCAAGCTAATGCTAAGAAAGTCACCGAAAGGGCTAGGGATGACGGTCGGAAGAGGAAGATAAAAAAAATAAGGAGGATTCAGAGGAAGACACAATGAGGAAGAGAAACGAAGAAAAAAATAAATATTATATCCTATAACTAACAGTTGAAAAAAAAAAAGAGAGAAATTTTGATTTAAAAAAATATATTAAATTCTAGACAGTTGGTGATTGAAAAAAAAATGGAAAAAAAATCCAACAAAAAGAAAAGGAAAAAATCAAAAACAAAAAATTAAAAAACAAATTCCAATTTTTCCCACATTAAGGGCAAGATGATTGTCAAAGGAATTGGTAAAATTAGTAACCAGGGTTTTTGGGGATACAAGTTATAATTTGAGAGGGTAAGGTTCAGTATATAAAGAGTAGTTTTAGGGTTGTAAAATGGAAAAGAATATTGTTTTGGGAAGCCTTAGGGCAGATAAGGGAGGTTTACAACGCCTCAAATGGCCAAAATTGGGCAACCTTGACTCCTTGAATTGTCAATTTATCTACTGTAATTACCCCTTTATCAATAAAATTATTTTTGTTTGTTTATTTGTTGTGTTGATTGCTGTTTTGGGGAAAAAATTCGCTGGGTATCTAACAGCCTTCTACCAAATCACAAGAATTACAAGAAATTCTTCTGTTCAATCACTAGCTGAAAAGGGGCTTAGTCTCCAAAGGATAATCTACAAATAGAAGATTAAATAAAGAAAGCATTGATAACCTAGATATTTTGGGAAGAGAAGAATAATAGCATTTTGAGAAGGAATTACGTAAGGATTTAGATGCTACCTGACACGCCGAAGATATTCTAATCCATCTTCTGGAGGTCCAGAATCAAAATCAGGCTCACCTTCAACCAAAAATGCAGGTCTCTGAATGCTAGAATAGTCTTCGTCACTGTCAGAATCTTCACTGCACTCTCCTTGTTGAACCATACATGAACCTTCACCCTCAGTAATGGTACTAAAACCAGCATTCAGGTTATCCCCATTTGCACCGCACTCGTCTGTGTATACTGATTCATTATCCACATTTGGTGAACACTCTTCCCCTGAGAATAATGGAAAATTTAGAAGCAATTGTGAAATTCTAAAAAAAACTAGGAAGTTCAAACCACAGATAGATCAAACATCAACTCAACTAAGAGTGCTAGACACAAGAATCAATTTTTATTCATGTGACATTCAAAAGTAGATTTCATATACAAGTGTCATCAATACATTTTTCCAGTTGCAAATGAATGTAATGTATTATCATCCATAACACCAACACATTTTCCCAAAAAATCTAGACTAATCGACAGAAAGATTTTCTATGTACAACACTGTACAAAATTTGTACACAAGACAGCTATCATATGCTAAGTACACAGATAAGAGACTTTGAAAATGTTGCACATAATAATTTTGCAGGTTGCTCTAGGCCACTCTTCAATGCACAAAGATATTGAAATGGTTCCCTCTTCCCCTTGCAGCAACCACACCTGTGACAACAGAAATTATCCCATCAAATTGACACAAGAAGAGCTAGCCCAATACAAAGAAGGGACAGAGGAAAACCATTCAAAATGGTCTATGGACTCCAAAAGCAAAAAGAAGAAGAAGAAGAAACTAAAGGAAAAAGTCATAGAAAAACTACCATTCCAGTGCTATAAAATAGCAAATCATAACAATATACAATAATTATGAACAAAGATCTTAGTTCAAACAAAGTAAACGGAAGGGAGAAATTTAAAAAAAAAAATTCTGCAAAGATGCACTTATAAAAATTACAGCTTTCTTTAAAGCAACAGCCCAAAATTGATTTTCAAAAAAAAATTTTTTTTTGGAGAAAATTTTCAAAAAAACATCTTCATTGATAAGTTTAAACTACCAGAAAAGCAACCCAAAAGTTTAGAAAACTATCTGGTTTCCATTCCTGACAAACGCAAAATGTACAAAATGCTAGGAATGGTAAATTGCATCCTTAGCATTTGCTGAATATCAATGCAGTCTGTCTTGGCAACAATGCCATCCAAAGCTGCCTCAAGTGTTCCTCTAAAGTAAGCTTTGAGTGAAAACTACTCCCCACTTGAAGAAACTGTTATCTAAATAAGATTAGCTCCAATCCCCTTTCATACTAAAGCTCAGTTGTTTCAATTTAGGCATTAAAGAGAACAAAATCATAAACAAAATGCCACCAAAAGAAATAAATTTAATAATATATGCTAGTTCATAACATTAAACCATCAATTCAGAAAGTACACTAAATTATCATCATAATCAGCAATTGTAGATCAAATATATTTTAGATACATAAAATAATGCTATAGAAAAACAATAGTGGCATGTCTTTACACAATGGTAACAGGTAGTGCTTAAGATACTCGGAAAATAAAAATTAGCAGATAATGAAAGCTACCAAGAATCCCATCTGCCTCTGGCTTCCTGGAAAGGTTCTGCCGAGGATCAAAATTCAAGAGAATGTGCTTCTGCTGCTTGGAGCTAGCCAGGTCATCATACTCAGTCATGACCACAGGTCCAAGTCCAGTGTATATGTCCCTCCACATTTTTCGCTGTTCAACAACGCTAACAAACCTCAAAGCCTCCATCTCCTTCCTGGAGTACATAATTTTTTCCTGTTTTCCATTCTTTAAACCACCATTTTGATCATCCAAATTACCAGTTAAATTCTTGACCTTTTCACTAATCTCCAAAGCCTTTTTCACATCTTTAGCCTTCCTTCTCAATCTTCTCGCCTTCTTTCCATCCACTTCTTGCTCCTTTTCCCCTTTGTTCATGTTCCTCTCTATCATTTTAGGTACCCTAACAGTTTCAATCAATGCTGTATCAACGACTTCAATCTTGAGAGAAGGCCTACCACTCACATCACTTACACTTGCACTATTAATCTTCACACCATTATTTTGCCCTAGTTTGTAAACTTCTTGACTTGCCAGACATGAAACTTCCAGTTCAGCCAATAACTGCTTTTTCTTGGCCTCCAACAAAGCCTCGGATTTCTTCTCTTTTCCATCTTCATAGTCACCTTCCAAAACAGAACTCATCTCAACTTTAACCTCAGAGCCCTTCTCTTCATTGAACTTATCACATTCTTTAACTCCAGGACAACACACATGAAGTTTCACAGAATCTTTCCAAGTCCTTTCAAAATCAGCGACACAACCCACCTCGCTATTCCCTGTTTCTTCAACTTCCATACCAGAAGTTTGCATCTTTCCATCAAAAACCAACCCGTTGCCTTCACATCCAGAAAATTGAGAAACTATCTCACCTCCAACGTCAGGCTCCTTCTTTTCATTGACTTCATTACATTCTTGAATTCCAGAGGAACCCACTTCAAGTTTCACAGAATCTTTCAGACTCTTTTCAAAATCAGCAACACAGCCCATTTCACTATTCTCTGATTCTTCAACTTCCACACCAAAAGCTTTCACTTTTTTCTCACAAACCGCCCACTTTTCTTCCAAACTAGAGAACCCAGAAACTAAATCACAAGAAGTGACCTTATCGTCAATACAGCCCAACAATTCTTCACTAAGTTCATGTTTTTCTTCAGTAAAGTCAATACCACTCTCACATTCATCTTTACCACAAAAACATGCCTCCTTCTTGAAGCAACTGCAACCCGCCTCCATGGTTAAAGAGTCTTCTTGTCTTGGGGGTAAAGAAGTATCATCAGAGTACTGCACTGACTCTTGTGGGGCAACAGAAGAGAGAGAAGCGACCTGTTCTTGCTCTTCTCGTAACTGCAAAGTGGTGGTTTCTTGTTGAAATTGAGTGATTATTGGTTTGAAGGCAGAGTGTTTCTCATCAGCCATCTCTAATTCGGTATCGAAAGAAAACTATTTGGTGAGACCGGGAGAAAGCACAGAGCATAAAACCCTTGTGAAAGCTAGAAACTAAGTCAAGAGCGCAGTAGAAAGTCGCTATGGGGCTAAATTGAAACTTCACAATCTTTAAGGGGCCTTTCATTTTATGGACAACCCTGAGGAAAATTTAGCAAAACAAACGAACCACAAAACAAAAGAGAGTGATGGTCTTGATCACTTTTTGACCTTTTCTTAATTAAGGGTTAAAGGCATTTAAGTCTTTTTATAATTGAATTTACGTATAATCCACGTAATTAGAATTTCCTTTTTTTTTTATTTTAAAATGCAAAAATTTATTAAGAATTTAGATAAATATTTAAAAAAGAAAATTTTTGAATGCAATTTTAAAACCATTATAGGGTAATTTTTTTTGTTTTTTAATGAGGAATCCCGTCCAAACAGGACAAACTTTAAGTTTAGTGATTGATCCCACAATTATTAAATCAGATAAATAAAAAGTTTAATCTTAATATATTATTAAAGAAGATTTAAATTTATACTCTCTTATATATGAAGTTACATCTCTTATCACTCAAACTATTTATTTGAGGGTTATTATAGATTGATATTATATACACTTCCTTTTTTTCGAAAACATTTAATCAAATACTGATATGTACTCATTGATACCCAAATTCACGTAAGTTATTCTTTTTACCGCTACATTTTATCTAACTAAATATCGTTTTTAAATGAACTTGAGAATTATAGACTACCTCTAATATGTTCAACATCATTCAAAAAAAAATTTACACTTTTAATGGACCCTCAAAGTTTCAAAATTGTGTTAAATATTCTTTGAATATTATATGCATTTATAATAAGTACTAATAATAATGTATTATTATATGATTTAATATTATTTTATTTATAATTCAAAATCATATAATAATATAATGATTATTGATTATTGATACCTATATTAATACCCATTGTAAATGCAATAATGCATCATTTTTGATATTTATATTGTTATTCATTATAATTACACATAAATTTAAGATAATAATAATTGAGTAAAGTGATAACTTTTGGTCCTAAAAGATAAGAGTAAAATAGAAGTATAAGAGTAAAATAGAAACTTTAGTGTGATTTGCAAAAGGGCAATGTGATGATAGGGTTAGGGGCAAATTGGTCATTTGATAACATAATGGATATCTTTATTATGATTTTCAAACTTTTTTATAAAGGATGATAATTTGAAGGCCAAAGGAATTATTCCCACCCAATGTTTAGTATACTACTAAACTCCTCTTGTTAAGTTATAAAAACTTAAACATTCATCCATTAATTTATAAAATTAACAAAAATTTGTTAATTTAAAAGGTATAATTATCATTTAATATTTAATATTAAAAAGATAAAATTTTGCCTCTCCCAAAAAGAAAAAAATAAAAACTAATAATTTTCCTAAACTTAGGTTTTGAAAACTTTACTTCCGTTAATTTTTTTCCTTCCTCCTTCAACAACCTTCTTTATCATCAGTCAACTTTAGCTTTCCACCTATCTTCTTCGACACTGTCTCCCTCGATGATCTCTTTGATTAATGATGATTGAAAAATTGTCAAATCGAAGCATGAATTGTACATTTCATTGACCATCCATACCATTTGTCTTTGTCGACTCCCAAGTCATGAATGTCCAAAGCATTCAATTCATCCATTGTCGTTCAAAACTCTATCTGATTCCAAAAATAACTTTTTTATTTATATTTCTAGTATCCATTATGCTTCTTTATTTTGAATGCAATGCTCAAAGATTATAATTGGGAAAAAAATGCTGGAAACGTATAGGACTTTTTTATGCCGTACTTAGTAATTTTAATAAGAGAAAAAAAATTATAATTAAATCTTTAAATTGCAAATTGTATAGCTTTTAATGCAAAGAATCTGACAAGTGCTTGGGCTTTTCTAGCAGAAATTAATTAATAAAATCATATTAATCAATCATAAAACCATTTAACATATGGAATAAAACTTATATGCCAAGAATGAACATAACATAATTAATGTTGGATCAAGCTCAGCATAATTCCTCGCACAAACTAGTTAAAGTATGCAATACTCAGAAACAAACCCTAAGGCTCTATCATCGAGCCATTGACGAACAACAAGAGATTCTTATATCATTGAGTTCGATTCTCATTTAAAAAGAAGTTAGCAAAACATGGAATGACTCAGAACACAAAAGAAAACAGCCGAGTAGCCGCAGAAGAAATATATCCAAAAACCCAGTTCATTGCCAATAATTCAGGACTTGAAAAGATATCAGCACCATGGTGTCATACCAACAGCAGCAGACAAATGTTATAAGTAACTTCAGAAGGACAATCCAATCCTACACATTTGCTCTCATATTATATGGATAGAGAAAAATAAAATAAAAAATATATATATGAAAACAAACTGTAAACAGGCTGCAGAACTTCAGACAAGCAGAGAAATTGAGTTTCTTTGCTTTTTAGGCCTCTGGGCCTGGAGCTGCAGGCTGAGATGATGACTTCAGAAGTGGTTGAAGAGCCTTCACGACAATGCTCATATTCGGCCGGAACTCAGCTTCATACTGCACACACAATGCTGCAACTGCTGCCAGCTGCATCATAAAATGAGAATATCTCAATGATATACTAACACCAAAAAGGAAACAGAAGCAGCAATGTTTCACAGCAGATGAAACCAAGATTCAGAAGCCAAAAGGAAAACCACGCATGCATCCTAAACAGTTTTGCCTGAAAGAAAGACATACCTTAGCTACTCCTTTAGGAGGGTATTCTCCTTTTAGCTTGGGATCCACACACTGTTTGACTTTGTCTTCACTTAATCTTGGAGTAGCCTTAACAAAAATTAAATTTGTTAGCCAAAATGACAAGATAACTGGGAGAAAAAAGAGAATGAATAATCTGAAAGTAGACAAATGGACTGACCCAGGTAACAAGACTCTGTTGTCCACGAGGCATAGTGTGATCAACAGGTTTCCTTCCTGTCAAAAGCTCTAGAAGGACTACTCCAAAGCTGTATACATCACTTTTCTGTGTCAATTGTCCAGTCATTGCATATCTGCAAATCAGTTTTGCAAGCCACAAATTAGTTAAACATCCGCAATACATCTGTCTAAAAAATTGGAGTTTGAAGATGATAACATAAATTACAAATGACAATGCAGGCATTGCCATTAAAAAATTATCAACAAAGGATCATATAATTTGCACCACTGCTGAGTACATACCAAGAACTACACTATACTTTTTTCCTTTATAAAAAAGGTTAACTAAATAAGAACTATCATCGTTAGATCTGCCATTTAAATCCATAAAAGGTTATAACTCTTGTAACAGAAACACCCAAAAGACTGGTGCTGTAAAAACCATATTTTCCCAAATGGTTCTAGATGCATCTAAAAATTAATTTGAATAAACTGCATGCTACATCAAAATATGATTGGGTTCCAAAAGCCAAACTTATTAAGAAAGATTAAATTATAATCACAAAAAACTAAGCATGGGACCTCAAAACAAATCCATGCCAGATAATCTTGCACAAGATAAACTAAAACTCAAAATGGTTTTATCCCAAAGCATGAGATTAATTCTACATCAGCTTATCCTCACCGAATTCTCGTTGACTACTCCTCTTCCATAGAAAGGTCAGGGCTAATAATAAAAAGAAAGGCAATGGTCATAGAAACAGAAAACAAAAGCCCATCAAATTCCATCCTTCAAATGTTTTCTCCCATTTCTTCATTCAATGAGCATCTCTACTCATATGCATTTGTTTTATCTTTCAGATGAAAAAGAAATCATCAAAAATTATTATACAAGTTTAGTTGTTCATAAGGTACTTCTGCAACAGTGTGGTCTACCTTTATTGATGTTTTTGCACCGAGTATTATACAGTCAGCATCTTAGCAAGTTAAGCTCCAGGTAACTTGGCCCAGACTAAGAATACATAATACAGAGCACAGAAATATATACAAAAAAGGGGAAAAAAAAAAACATTGGAACGAAACAAAAAACAAGTCTAGGTCTAGTCACTGGCAAGAACATTGTGCTTCAAACCTAGAAGCAACAAACATAACCAATGACTCAACAAGGAAACAATCAACAAAAAACATTGCAAAATGATAATAGATCAAAAGGATTTTTAGAAGGTTTACTCTGGAGCATGATAGCCAAAGGTTCCCAAAACACGGGTAGAATGAAGACGAGCAGCCATGTCAGGAGCCTGATTTGAAAGGTTAAAATCTGCAATCTTGGCCTTGAAATCTTCAAAGAGAAGCACATTGCTGGATCTGATATCTCTGTGGATTATAGAAGGTTGAACCTTCTCATGCAAGTACTCCAAACCCCTTGCTGCATCAACTGCAATCCTAACCCGTGTCATCCAGTCAAGCACTGGACCTGGTTGTGCTCCTTGAACTCCCTTCCTACCTGAATTGGCCACATGCTCAAATCAGTGGATAGCATTTTCTCACATTTAATTCATGAAAGTTATCTATATTGTAAACTAAAAATTAAGTAAGATGACATTAGATACCATGCAATATGTCATGAAGAGATCCCATTGTTGCAAACTCGTACGCGAGCACACGGGTACTTCCATCAACACAGTAACCAAGCAACTCAACAAGATTTTCGTGCTTCAATCTTGAAACCATTGAAACCTGAATTTGATAGTTAGACAAAATTAAAGCAATACATTAAAGAAGTTATTTCATTATCAATAACTACAAACTGAACAAAAGAGGCCTATCTTTATTAAGTTTTAGACATACCTGAGTCAAAAACTCAGTATTTGTCTCAGGCTCAGATGAAACATCTAGCTTCTTTACAGCAACAGCTTTTCCACTACTTAAGTTTGCATAATACACTCTTCCATATGATCCTTCACCAATCAATGCCTTTGATCCAAAACTGTCAGTTGTTTCTTTCAGTTCATCCAAAGACAATGGCGGCACTTCAATAGGTGGTGCTGCCTTTTGCACTTCAGGTTTAGCAGGAACTGAAACCCTTGATTTGTGGTTCCCTAAAATGCAAGAAACAGTTGAGATAGAGAAAGCATAATAGAAAATGCCTAAAACTGGAAAAAAACATGTATTTATGTTTATCAAACCAAGTACAAATTATGTTATCCCTTAATGATGTATATGTCCAATGAATTTTGCTTTTTTTTTTTTAAATGCAAAAGAATAAGAATCAAGTATGTGGTTGTAGACTTGCAGGTTCAAGACTGTCCCTTAAGACATCACTTTCATTCAATCGCCGTAACTCCGATGATCAGTACAGAAATAAGAACATATATTCTGAAAGTTAGATAATTTTAGGACATGCATATGAAAAAATTATTAAAGATCTAAATTTACGAGAAACAATAACATTGATAGAAAATCTCCTCATTAAAAAGGTAAGGTCACATGCACATATAACAATGGACACATTTAAACCACATATGGTATTACAGAAGCCTTTTACTCAATTAAACAATGTTTTTATAACTGGACCGAATATCGATCCGATAAAGGGGGCGGTCTAGTCCAACCAATAGTCAAGTCAGTTGACTGATGATTAGACCAATTAATTGTTCAAAAATAATATTTGAAATTTTTTTCTATAATTTATCATTAATTATATAATTTGACTTATTTAATATTAAATAAGTTTAGTTTGATGGTATATATATTCAAATGTGATAAATAAGGTCTTGAATTTAAGTTTTCATAATGAATTTTTGAAAAAAAACATTGATTTTTTATATTGACCAAGTCAAACCAATTTTATATCCAATCCAATCAAACAATTCGAAAGGTTTAATCCGATTCAATTTGGTTTAATTACAAAAATGATTTTCAGGTGAATCAAAACCGATTTGGCTAGCAATTAATAGTTCAATTAGTCACGCAGGCCAGTTAGATCCAATTTTTAAAACCATGCAACTAAAAAAAAAAAAACATATATAGGATAAGATAATATGCTTTCAAACTCCTAAAGATAATAAAAATTCTGATAGTCGAATGTGATTCAAATTTTCAAACCCCAAAGCTAGACTTCCCTCCCACAGTTGGACAGGGAAGCCATATGCTTCTAACAAATATAGTAAAAACTCAGTAACTTGGACAGAACATAATTCTTCATTCTGCACTTCAATTAGTTAACCACAAATATTCTTTCAGTTGCATTTATATTGGCAAATCAAAACTGATTTGCCTTCTTCAAATGTGTCTCTTTTGACTCACAAATAAAACCAATATAAGATTTTGGTTTGGCAGTAACACCATAGTGTGTGGCAACACTACATGTTAAGTCAATGAAAATTTGCACTGTTTCTAATACAGTGGTGGCTGTTCACATGCAATGATGGTTGTCTATACTATAATGCAGCAAGAATCATTTAAGGGAGGCAGTTGTGGTCTACGGAGTTTCAAATCCATCTTTGAGGAGTCCAAATTGAGATCCCAATTTATTCTAAATTTCAAATCAGAGCAAATTTCCGGGTAGCTCCATCCAATAAATGGTAATGATCAAGTTCACAAACTTTACAGAAAAAATACCTAATATAATTCTAGAATACCAATATTCTTTAAAAACAATATTGTGCCAATCCCATATTCAGACCTTTCATAATTTTATTTGAAATAGTGACTAGGATGGATTAACAAAATATACATGATATGCACAAAAGAGCTTTCAGTGGACCAAACCCATGTTACAGCAAACAGCCTCAGAATTACCAATAAACAGACATTTAGATTTTTTTATCTATTTATGCGAACTTTGCCGATAAATATAAAATGAGAAAAGAAAAACACATACCATCTTGATAATCCTGGTTTTTCAATCGCTCGTTTTCGTGTGGTGAGTACGACTCCTCAACTTGACAAGTACAACAAAGCCACCGACGCATTCCCGCTTTCTTCTTCAAATTGTGATTATGTTCAGGACTATTCTCCAAGCGTACAAAGTGACCAGAAGGAGGTGCTGCATGTGCCTGCAAGGTTGCACAAAACATTTACAAAAATTCTACAAAAACATCAAAAAACTGCTAGCCCATTGCACTTCAATTTAAAGAAAATTTCTGAAAGTTCCACAATAAAAAAAAAAAAGGTAAACTCTACTGAGAGCACAGAAACACCAAAAAACTATAGCCCATTGCACTTCAATTCAAAGAAAATTTCTGAAAGTTCCACAATAAAAAAAAAAAAAGGTAAACTCTATTGTGAGCACACCAAGAAACAAGCTCAGAAGGCTAAAATCCAATACATATTATAATATTTTCCTTTAGTGGTGGTGTAATGACCATATAACATTAACAGCAAATAACCTCCAACAAAATTAACAACGAAAATGTTACTTTCAAACAACCAATCACCATTTAAATCTAATCCTAATAAACCAACATAAAAATGACGCTGCAAAGGGTTCTAATAAGAATTCAAAATAGAACAATACCATGTAAATCGAAATTGTAGGCCACGGTTAATCCTTCACAACAATTCGAAGTTTACAAAAGATTCCACATATAATCACACAATATTGATATCGATCTGAAATTTTATATGATATATATATATTTTGTGTGTGTGTGTGTGTGTGTTGATTGGATAATAATATTATACCTAAGAGAATCTAATTCAATTTAATAATCAAATGAAACCTTATCATCAGCAATCAAAATTCAAACAACAAACCCAATTCAACGCATATATCACATCAAGAAAATAAAAGAAACCCATTAACTCTCCCCCAAGTTAAAGGCCTAAATTAAATTCATTTCCAAAAATTAAATACGCAATAATTCTACCCCAAATTAACGGCATAAATTCAATTCAATCCCACAAATAAAACCCAAGAAAGAAAACCATGGATCCTTACCCCTGGACCACGCCGTTGATATTCGTAGTCCATGAGAATCACAGCTCAAACCAAAGATTAGAATAAAACAAAGAAAAGAAAAAACACCCACACACACTAAACAAAGACGATTAAGCCCCAAGGAGAATTGGGGACAGTGAAAAGGAAGAATCGTAGCACAAGATGAGAAAACACAAAACGGGGAAAAAAAGAAGGTAGAAAAAGAAATAAAAGGGGGGGGAAAAGGGAAAGAATGACAGATAACAGAAAGAAATAAGAGCCATAAATCTTAAGCGAAATGAAAGGGAAAGCATACCTGATTTATCTGCGCTATAATGAAGTTGTTTAATTAGAGAAAGAGTTCGTTTTGGTTTATGGTTATGGGTTTTGAAATTTCTCTCCGTTTTGATTTGTTAAAAGGAGAAACAGAAAGAGGAGAGAGAGAGAGCCGGGTGGGTTGCTTTGCTTCTGAGGAAAAAAAAAACGATGAAATTTTGGACCAGCCAGAGAGGCAACAACGAGGCTCCTTAAATTTCTTCCGAGTCTCTTAAATTCCTTACAAAAGAAAATTGTCCCGGTAACCTTACCCCTCCCGTAACATTATCTGATCTCTGATAACCGTTACACGAACGTCCATAATTAGACTCTAAAAAAAAAAAGTGTCCACTCCTCAGTAACTCAATGAGTTATCGAATTGGATTTTGAACTCGGTTCGATTTGATAGTATTAGAGTACGCTTTAGTATATCAAAGTAAATAGCTTTTGGTCTTTGCTCTTCAAGCCGAAAAGTTTTTGCTCGAGCGTAAGTTCAAGACTAAAACAATTAACTCAAGTTTAGTTCAAAATATTATATTTAAATCTCGTAATTTATATATTTATTAATTTTTTATTCATATTTAAAGATAAATAATTTGATTTTAATGATATAAATTTAAAATTTAAAATTTTTAAAAATTTATTGATTTTTCACTTAAATCAAATCTTGAGCTCGTAAATTCATTGAACTGATCAATAACAAATTATAAGTAAATTCGACAATAATTAAGTTGAGTCACAAACAACTCGTAAGAGATTAGTTGGATTACACCCCTATTTATTTTTAGATATAATCGTGTATCAATAACTTACCAAGTTAGAAGCCTCGAAAGGAATTATTTTAATATTCTTAATTAGTACATTAGGCTAATGATCTTATAATGTTATCTTATAAAACCTAAGTAATCTCTTGTACGTTTTTAACTAGTTTAATGATAAATGCAAAATAATTAGATTATTGATGAATTTATAGACACCCCTAATTAGAATTATTTTAAAAAAAAAAAGTCTACATCTTAATAAGTAGCAGTATATTTGGATCGAGTCTTAAGTTTGGTTTGATGGTATAAAGTCATGTTTGAGCTTGTCAAGCTGAAAAATTTATTGTTTCTATATGATTGAGCTTATCGAGTTCAAAAATTCTTGGGTTGAGTTTGAACTCAAAACATATACGATTGACTCGAGTTTAGTTCAAAAGTTATATTTACACCTCATAATTTATATATTTTCAAAATTTAAGATTTAGATTTAAAGGTATAAATGCAAATTTTGAAACTTTTAGATAATTATTAATAATTTACTAGAGTTAAATATTGAGTTTATGAGCTCACTTATTCGAGCAACACCAAATTCAAACTTGACTTGATAATAATTGAATCGAGCTAACAAATAGCTTACAGACGAGTAGCTTAGTTATTTGTTATTAGATACAAGCTATGTCTTGTAAAGTTACCATACTGATCATGATAAAACCCTTCAATGAATGTAATCAGTTAGCTTAGATGCGCGATTAATCACTTGTGTGATTTATTTACTTACCTAATCACATATAAGTAAACCCTTGAAAGATAATCTGACAATTCATCGTTAAAATTTTTCATATCATGATGAATATATCATAAGTTATTATTAGTATATATACTTAAATCCATTTAAAAAGTGTAAAGACGAATTTGGATATTTTGAATACACGTTTAAGATTTTACACATTCATAAATTGTTTTATTTGTGGAGGGTGATTTTGTCAAATTATTATTAAAGAAAAGTCACTTCTATGTAAGCATGTAATGATACAATACATGATAAACACAACAACGACGTGAGGTAGGTTGTGCCATTTGTCACAACCCACCTTGCCACCTCAAGTTGTGTCAACCCATCTTAACACTTGGTTCCAGTTTTTGAAGATTGTCTTGGTAATTTATTTTTTATTATTCTTTTCGATTTGTCAATAATAAAAGATTATAGTGATATTTTATTATCAATGCTGACGTGACAGGTAATATAGGTGGTACTCTGATTACCATATTCACCTTAGATATTTAAATATTACTAAGGTAATCTTTATTTTATTATAATTATATTATTATTTATTAATTTTTTGAGATAAAAATAAATTTATTTTTAATTAATATAATAAATAATATAAAAAATATTTAAAAATAATTATATTCAAAGATATTTAAGTAAAATAATTTACTAGTAATATTTTATTACCTTTAACTAAACACAATAATTATTTATATCTATCAAATTTTATTAAACATAGTAATCATTTATACCCAGTAATCTTCTAAGTAATCTATTTTCAAGATAATCTTTTTATTTTGATAATAAAACATTACTCAAACCAAACGCCTCCTAAAGCTTAGAGCATAATTTATAGTTCTTGGATCGTGTTTTTGTAGGCTTTCTCTGTAAGCTCCAGCATGATTTACCTTTAAAAGGGGTTTTAGCACAATCTACAATTTTGCTGACTGTACCCTTTGGGTCGTGCAATCTCATGTCTATGTCTAATCCATGGCATGCCATGAGGTAACGTTAACTGCCATGCGATACTTTGGTCATATTAAAATATGGAGTTAGCTTTGTAAAAGGGAGATGGGGCGGTGAAGAGAGAGAGAGAGAGAGGATTTATTTGTTTAGATTATATGATTTTATGCCGACTATGTTCTTTGCTTCTCGAATCTTCGCTACTTTTTCCTTTTTATTTTTATTATATTATTATTGGTCTGTATAATATTCCTTGATAACTTAATCAGGAGACTTTGCTATGAGCATCAAACTTGGAACCTTTTAATTGAATTGAAATTATTGATTGTTAGATTTTATAAAATTGACATTTTATATATTAAGTATTGAATAATGGTTATACATCTAAAGTTTTATTCAATTTAAGCTGCTTAAGCTTGAGTCGTAATTACAGTTTTAATCAAAACGAATCAAATATAAAGTTGAATTATTTTTAAGTTGAGTGCAAATCTAAACTTACTAATCTCGAACTAACTCTTTTAGATTTAAATCGATTTTTAATTGGGTCTTATTCACACTTAATACAAATAAAAACAATATAGTTGTCACAAAAAGATTGTTTTGCTCTCGTAAAAAAACTCTAATTGGAATTTGTCATGTTGCCCCATCTAGACACCGAGCGGCTAAGTCGGCTTGTGGCATAACTTAGCCTCCCTCTAAAAAAGGTATGACCTATGGCGGCATGAACTTGGGTGGTAAATTGAGTTTTAGGCCAAACCTTAGGGCAAAAATATAATTTACTCTAATACGGATGAAAAAGTTCAATATATGTGATACTTTCAAGAATTTTAATAAAATAATTAAAAATCAGGCGGTTAAAAATAAATTAAAAAAAAAAAATGGCAAATAAAATGTTGGATAGATGACCTAAAAGCACCTTGACCATGTGAGGTTGATATAAATAATAAATATTTAGAATTATTGGTATAAAGGGGACAATTATCTTCAACATGACATTTGTCTTGATTATACCCAACAACTTAACACAGTTACTTATCAGGTACAAATTATATGAATTATTACAATTGTCTACCTATCATTTTCCAAATTGATGGACCAAGAATTTATTGGAGAGAAGAACTGAATTTAAATCAAATTGAGTTTGAGTTTAGGTTAATTCTGATTCAACTCAATTTGAAACAGTCAAACTAGTTTAATAAGCTTTTTTTTTAGTCCATTTGAGTTTGATACAATTTGAGATGAGTCAAATTTAAGTTCGACTTAAGTTTAAATTAATCCGGATGTAGTATTGAGCTAAGCTAGATGTAGTATTGTAATTGAGCAAAAAATAATTAAAACAACATTGTTTTAATATATATTAGTCAAAATGACGTTTTCGTTGATTCAAACTGAACTTGTTACGCTAGTAAGTAGGGCTGGACTCGAGCCGAGCCAGCTCGAGTTCAGCTCGGTCGAGCCCGAAATGAGCCGGGCTTGGCTCGGCCCAATCAAGCTCGAGTTGGCTCAGTAGATTTTTTTTTTTAATTTTTTTATACAAAACGACGTTGTTTTGATCAATATATATTAAAAACGATGTCGTTTTGATAACGAAAAATGAGCTGAACCGAGCCGAACTCGAGCTGAGCCGAGTCAAGCTCGAGCAAACTCGAGCCGCCCATATATGAACTGAGCCGAGCTCGAGCTCGGCTCGACTCGAATCTAGCCCTACTAGTAAGTTTGACATATTTAACACTTTCAAGTTCGAGTTCAATAATATAAATCTCTTAAGCTCAAGCTTATCTAAGTAAAGTTTGTTTTAGGTTTATTCAAATTGAGCTGACAAATAAGTTTGAACTGGTTCGACTTAAATTCACCCCTATGGGAGAGTTTATCTTATCGCATGTTATATAATTAATGTTTTGCTAATAACTTAATATTATATAAGACACAATAAGTGTGAGCAAGGATAACCCTAACTAAAGATCGAGTCAAACCAACTCAACTTAATCAAGTTATTGAAAATTCATATATATATATCTTCTCTATGACTTTTCTCCTTTTCAAGTAAGGTCAAACTTAATCTTAAACTAACTATTCTAGATTAAAGTTGAACTCAAATTGATCTTTATTTGGATTTAACTCAATTCGAATCTACCCAATATGAGTTCAATAAAGTTCATCAATTTTATATTAAATTAAAGTTTTAGAATACTAGAAATTGAGATTTATAGTAGGTTAAAGGTCCTATATAATATAATTTGTAAATTTATTAGAGTGTACATTTTGTAAATTTTTTAATAAAATAATATGGATAAACAAATATTATTAACTCACTATATAATATAATTTGATAATATATAATTGGATGTTATAATTGTTTTTTTTTTTCGTACTTTAAAATTACTAAATCATATGTTGCAAATCACTTAAAATGTAATATTAATTAACCAAAGAAAAAAGGTTTAATTATATAAGAATTGATAATTAAATTTATAAAATTAAATCATTATTCTACTTGAATTTTAACTTCATATAGGCCATTAAAAAGGCTCTTTGCAAAGACTCAAAATTTAAGCACCTCTAATAAATCATGAAATAGATTTTTAAAAATTTTTATTAACACTTTAAATTGAAAACCAAACAACTAAAAATTCCAAATTTTCATATAGTTTAAATTAGTTTTTTTCACCTAAAAATATGTTTGACCAAATAGACTCTGACAATGTTTTAAAATCTTGATCGAATTAGCTAGTTTAATCAGTCTAATTGGGATCCACCGATAGTAACAACTCCACGTAACTGTCCAATGACTTCATATTAAATTGCAATTCAATTAAGGAAAAAATTGAGTTTGTTTGGGAGTAAAACATCGATTACCACATAAATGAGTCATCAAAAAATATGAGATCAACACATAAATGAATCAAATGATAAAATCAATATCGAAAATGAAGAAATCGACATTGAAATTGATGAGATTTGCTAGAAGGAGATAAAAATGATGGTTTCTTTGTCAGTGAGGAAAAACTAGAAGAGACCAATGTGGCTAGGGTTTTTCAACCTAGATTTTTAAACACTTAGGGGAAATATTTCTTTAGCCCTTGCACAAGCTGCAAATGACATAATCATTACATATCACTATAGCCTCGAAGCAAAAAAAAAAAAAAAAATATATATATATATATATATATATATATATATATATATATATATATATATATAAATAACTCCTTTAAATAGTTTAGTAATCCAACTGTTGATCAACTGGTTCAATCGTGGATTGACCTAGACCGATCTTTTATTGGGTCAACCTCCAATCTAGATACAAAAACCTTAGTCTCTGATTAGCAAGTAACAAAATAAAATATATACATTCACAATTTGATAATTAAAGTAAATAATACATAATATTCTAAAATATGGGATTAGAAAAAAATAAAATAAAAGACAAATTTTTTTAGAGGGGCACAATATCATTTAGATAAAAAAATTATGGATTAAAATGAAAAAGGGCAAGGACTATTTCCCACCCAAGTTTTAGCATAATCTCAAAAGCATACTCATAAAAATTAAAAAACTCAAATATCTACCCATGAGCTAACTTCTGTTAAAATTTCTGTTAGATAGAATGGTAAAATCATTATTTTCTCCTAAACCATAAAAATTTATAACGTTTTCTTCCCTTGGTTTGGAAAACTAATATTTTCCCCTAGGATTAAGTTTTAAAAAGTGACATTCCCCCTTTTCAAATTTCTCAACGATTTTTCAATGAATAGTAATCACTTGCTCCCTCTTGACGATGTCTCTCACTCCAGTGCCTTCTCTCTGTCTAAAGCGCTTTCCCTCCAGTTGGATTTTGTCTAGATTTAAATAATTCAGACAAAGGGTTTCATCTAGATTCTTAGAATCCAGATGAAATCCAGCCAGAGGGAGAGGGATTCGGATGGAGAGAAGATGCTAGAAGGAGAGTCATCATCGAGAAGGAGAGAGTGGTAATCATTTGTCGAAAAATCAACAAGAAATTTAAAAGGGGGAAAATATCACTTTTCAAAACTTAATCCTATAGGGGAGAATGTTAGTTTTCCAAACTAAAGGGGGGAAATGTTATAAATTTTTAAAGTTTTAGGGTTTAGGAAAAAATGAGAATTTTACCCTTCCTTCTAATAAAAAATTTTAATAGAAGTTAACTTATAAAAAAGATATTTGGAATTTTCAAATGTCATAGGTGTGTTTTTGAAATTACACTAAAACTTCGGTGGAAAATAATCCTTTACCCAATGAATAATCAGAAATCTTGGGACAAGGGGCATGTGCCCCACTAATACATGTCTTATATGTTGGTCCACTCCTATAAGAGATTGTAGTCATTGTTTCTTAAACCATGATTCAACATTATAGCGACCAGTAGTGGATTCTAATCGAATTGAGTCTAGATAAAATTTGATTTAAATATAAAAAATTAATTTAAATTCATTTGAGTTGATGATGTGATTGTCAGAATAGATGTCAAGAAGTGTCGAAGAAAAAAAATTATAAGAGATAAAATCAAAAAACAAAAGTTATTGAAAAAACAAATCTATCGGTGATTTTGAGACAACTGAGATCTCTGTCTAATAAGGATGAAGTTAGAAAATAATCTATTTAAAAGTGAAAATTAAGCTTTCATATGCAATATGCTTCAAAAATAAAAACAAATGTTTAAATTAAAAGATCAAATCATAATGTTAACACATACATTTTAAAGAAGTTGACCAGCCTAATGATTTGTTCGTTTATGCATTGTTTATCCAATAGTTATCTAACAAGGTAGTCAACTCCAAACATGCTTTTTTTTCATTAAAAAACTAATTATTTATATATTAAAACTATTTGTACATATTTTTAGTATATAATTTGAGTACACAGATGATATATCTTCATGTGATTATATAACTTTAAATTAAAGATAAAATAATATCTAATCATATAATGACACATCATTTATATATTCAAATTGTTTACAAAAAATATGTGAAAAGTAAGATTCCAGTTTCTTTTAATAATTTCAATACAAAATCTTTAAATCAGTACTATTGTAACATGCGGGTTCAACAATCTAGTCTACTATTGAGATATTATTTGCTTTAGATATGTAGTTTGATTCTCTTGTTTTTTTTTTTTTTTTTTTTGACTTTTTAACTTAAAACACGTTTTAACAATTACTTTGACTATTGTTTGACATGATTAAAATAGAACTGCAAACTAAGTTTGAACCAAATCGAGCCATTTCTTAGCTTGTCAACTAAACCAAGCTAATCTCCCTTTAGCTCAAGTTTATCTTGGTTCCAAAAATGAATCGACTCTTTTGACTCAAGTTCAATCTAAACAAATTCGACTTAAACTAAACTAAATCAATCCAACTTTTGACAAGGGGTTAGCTCAGTTCGAATTCAATCCTACTAGATGACTCAAATTTTGTATTAAGATTTTTGAAGCTTTAGATGAATGCAAGATCTTTATCCTTTTTGGAACCAGATTTAGTCTTTGTTCGATCTCTAGATTAACTCACTTTCCTCTTTCCATGGATTATTTGTTAAATTATAATTATATTTCTTATTTTTGGTGAAATGTCCCTTTCTTAGTGGACAAACATATGGACTTTGATTTTATTATTAGAGAATAATGAGATAACAAAAGCAAGAGATTTTTAATATAATTCGACTGCTACTCAAATGTACTTTGGTGATAATATGAAATTGAATTGGCCACATTAGAAAGAACACGAGGCAAGAAAAATCCACTTGTTTCACTCTTCCTGTTTCTTCTAACTCTATCCGTATTTTGATTCAATCTACATATATCTGATGTGACTGATTGTTGATCATTCATAGTTTATCGTCTCTTTAATGTTATCTTTGTAAGTTTAATTAGTGAGGCAATTTGATTGTATAACAATAATACTGTTTTTGTATTGAATAACACAAGGTATAAAGTGTCTTTCACAATTAAGAAATATCAAAATAAATAATACAAAGAGTGATAGAAAGTCCACACCGCTGTTTTTTATACAAATCTCCATAATGACATGACACTTGACCTAATTCACTTTTGACAAGATCATTAAGTCAACTGCTATATCAATTAAAAGAAGGAAAGATTTTTACACAAAAATGAGTAGAAGTCTTACTTATTAGGGTTTTTGCGTCACCCTTACCGTTTCACTCAAAAGCCTTCATCCACAATTTCAAGAAACTAATGTTGTTGTGGCCCTAAACAACGCTTTGTTAATTATATGTAATAGTTGAAGAGTTTGAAAAAATTATTTTGAATAAACTATTAACATTTTCACAAGAAATCAGACAAAAAACTGAAGGTTTTGACACTATCGACAATTTTGGATTGTTATAATGAGAGATTGAGAACTTCAAATCGCGATAAAAAGGCAAAATTAAGATATGAAGGGAAAAGTTACAAAATGTGTGGGAATCAGAAAAAAAAAAAAAGGTAAAATGATGGTTGGGTGGAAAGTGCAGACCGAAGAGCAAATTGGACCAAAGCACAATAAAACAACTGATGATGATCCAACCTATGAGAATTTTCTTCAACATGATATTTGTCTTCATCATACCCAACAACTTAACACAGTACAAATTATATGAATTATTATAATTGTCTACCTATCATTCTCTAAAATGATGGACCAACAATTTATTTGGGAGAAGAACTGGATTCAAATCTAATTGAGTTTGAGTTTAGATTAATTCAGATTCAGCTCAATTTGAAAAAGTCAAACTAGCTCAATAAGTTTTTTTTAAGTCCATTTGAGTTTAATACAACTTAAGATGAGTTAAGTTTAAGTTTAACTCGAGTTTAATTATAGTATTGTGTTAAGCTAGATGTAGTATTGTAATTGAGCAAAAACGAATCAAAACAATATCGTTTTAATGTATGTTAGTTAAAACGATGTTTTGGTTGATTTAAATTAAACTTTCTAAGCTAACGAGTTTGACAAAGTTAAACACTTTCAACTTCAAGTTCAACAATATAAATCTCTTAAACTCAAGCTCATCTAAGTCAAACTTTATTTAGACTTATTCAAATCGAGTTAACAAACGAACTCGAACTAGTTCGACTTAAATCTACCCTTATGAGAGAGTTTATCTTATCACATATTATATAATTAACGTTTTGCCAATAACTTAATATTATATAAGATAGAATGAGTTTGAGCAAGGATAACCCTAACTAAAAATCGAGTCAAACCAACTCAACTTAATCGAGTTATTGAAAATTTGTCAATATATTCATTTTCTCTATAACTTTTCTTCTTTTCAAGCAAACCCAAACTTGATCTCGAACTAACTATTTTGGATTAGAGTTAAACTCAAATTGATCTTTATTTGGGTTCAATTCAATTCGAATCCACCTAATATAGGTTCAATAATGTTTATTAATTAGATTTTATATTAAATTAAAGTTTTAGAATACTAGAAATTGAGATTTATAGTAGGTTAAAGCTCGGTGGTTTTGACTTTTTCAAGTAAACCTTATTAGAGTATACATTTTGTAAATTTTTTTGAATAAAATAATATAGACAAACAAATATTAGTAACTTATCCATACAGTATAATTTGGCAACATATGATTGGATGTTATAATTGTTTACTTTTTTTTTACACTTCAAAATCACTAAATCATATGTTGTCACATCAAAATCACTTAAAATCTAATATTAATTGACCAAAGAAAAACTATTTAAATATATAAAAATTGATAATTAAATTTATAAACTTAAATCATTATTCTATTTGAATTTTAACTTCATATAGGCCATAAAAAGGGCTCTTTGCAAAGACTCAAAATTTAAGCACCTCCAATAAATCATGAAATAGATTTTTAAAAATTTTTATTAACACTTTGAATTGAAAACCAAACTACTTTTAAAAAAAAATCCCAAATTTTCATATAGTTTAAATTTGTTTTTTTCACCAATAAATATGCTTGACCGAAATGTTTTAAAACCCAAATCGAATTAGTCAGTTTAATCAATTTAATTAGGAAACACCGATAGTAACAACTTCACATAACTACAGTTTAATTAATAAGAAATTTGTGTCTGTTTGCAAGTAAAACATTTGATTAGGACAAAAATGAGTCATTAAAAATATTAGATCAACACATAAATGAATCAAATGATAAAATTAATATTGAAAATGAAGAAATTAATATTGAAATTGACGAGATTGATGTCAGAAGGAGATAAAAATGATGATTTCTTTGTGTTGACGAGGAAAAACTAAAAGAGACCAATGTGGCTAGGGCTTTTCAACCTGGATTTTTATGCACTCAGGGGAAATATTTCTTTAGCCCTTGCACAAGCTACAAACAACTTAATCGTTGCATATCACTCTAACCTTGGAGCAAAACAAAAGGATATAAATAACTCCTTTAAATACTTTATTAATCCAATCACTGATCAATTGGTCCAATTGTGGATTGACCCAAATCGACCTTTTATTGGGTCAACCTTTAATTCTGATACGGAAACCTTAGTCTCCAATTAGCAAGTAACAAAATAAAATATATACATTCACAATTTGATAATTAAAGTAAATACTAATAATATTCTAAAATATGGGATTAGAACAAAAAAATAAAATAAAATAAATAAAAGACAAATATTTTTTAGAGGGGCACAACATCATTTATAAAAAAAGATTATGGATTAAAATGAAAAAGGGCAAAGGACTATTTCCCACCTAAGTTTTAGTTTAATCTAAAAAGTACACCCACGACAGTTAAAAAACCGAAATATTTATCTATAGGTTAACTTTTGTTAAAATTTTATGTTAGCTAGAAAGATAAAATCGTTATTTTTTTTAAACCCTAAAAATTTATAACATTTTCTCGATTTGGTTTGAAAAACAAAAATTTTCTCCCAAGATTAAGTTTTGAAATGTGATATTTCCCCTTTTCAATTTTCTCGGTGAATGACAACCGCTTTCTCCCTCCGGTTGGATTTCGTTTGGATTCAAATAATTCAGACGAAGGGTTTAATCTAGATTCTTAGAATCCAGATGAAATCCAATCAAAAAAAAGAGGGACTTGGATAGAGAGAAGGCGTTGGAGAGAGAGTCATCGTCAGGAAAGAAAGAGTGGTCGTCATTTGTTAGAAGACCACTGGGAAATTTGAAAGGGGAAAAATATCATTTTTCAAAACTTAATCATAAGTTTTGAAAATATTAGTTTTCCAAAATAAAGGGGAAAATTATTATAAATTTTTAAAGTTTTAGGATTTAAGAAAAAATGACAAATTTATCCTTCTTTCTAACAAAAAAATCTTAATAGGAGTTAGCCTATGAGGTGGGTATTTGAGATTTTTAACTGTCCCAAGTATGTTTTTGATAGTAAACTAAAACTTGGGTGGGAAATGGTCCCTTGCCCAATGAAAAATTAGAAATCTTGGGACAGAAGGCATGTAACCCCCTGGTACAAGTCTTATATATTGGTCCACTCCCATAAGAGATTGTAGTCATAGTTTCTTAAACCATGATTCAACGTTATAGGAACTAGTAATGGATTCTAGTCGAATTGAGCCTAGATAAAGTTTGGTTAGAATTGAGTCCATGAGAATCACAGCTCAAACCAAAGATTAGAATAAAACAAAGACAAGAAAAAACACCCACACAGACTAAACAAAGACGATTAAGCCCCAAAGGGAATTAGGGACAGTGAAAAGGAAGAATCGTATCACAAGATGAGAAAACACAAAACGGGGAAAAAAGAGAAGGTAGAAAAAGAAATAAAAGGGGGGAAAAGGGAAAGAATGACAGATAACAGAAAGAAATAAGAGCCATAAATCTTAAGCGAAATGAAAGGGAAAGCATACCTGATTTATCTGCGCTATAATGAAGTTGTTTAATTAGAGAAAGAGTTCGTTTTGGTTTATGGTTATGGGTTTTGAAATTTCTCTCTGTTTTGATTTGACAAAAGGAGAAACAGAAAGAGAGGGGGAGAGAGAGAACAAGGTGGGTTGCTTTGCTTTTGAGAAAACTTCTAAAAGTTCATTGATTTTTCACTCGAATCTTGAACTCGTAAACTCATTGAACTGACCAATAACAAGCTCTAGGTCAATTCAATAATATTTAAATTAAGCCAAAAACAGATCATTGGTGATTAGCTGGATTAAACTCTCATTTATTTCTAGATATAATCGTGTATCAATAACTTAACCAATTAGAAGCCTTAAAAATATTCTTAATTAGTATATCAGGCTGATGATATGATAATGTTATCTTATAAAACCTAAATAATCCCTCGTACTTTTTCTTTAAACTAGTTTAATGATACATACAAAATAATTAGATTATTAATGAATTTATAGAAATCCTTAATTAGAATAATTAAAAAAAAAGTTTATATATTTGGTTCAAAAATTATATTTATATATCATAATTTATATATTTTTTAATATTTTTTTATATATTTTCAATGTTAAAAAATTAGATTTAAAGATATAAATGTAATATTTTAAACTTTTAGATAATTATTGATAATTTACCAAATTTAGATATTGAGTTCATGAGCTCACTTATTCGAGCAACAACAAGCTCAAACTTGACTTGGTAATAATTGAATCGAGCTAACAAATAGCTTACAGACGACTAGCTATTTGTTACTAGATATAGTGGTGCAACATTAGCTTACTTAACTAGTTGCAGGCGTCAGAGTAAAAAAATTACTATTCTTATTAGTATATTAGGTTATTGATCCTGTAAAATTGTCTTATATAATCAAATTAATCTCTTGTACGATTTTTTAACTAGTTTAATGATACATATAGAATAATTAGGTTTTTAATAAATATTATATAGAATGAATTTATATAAACATTTATAGTCGTTGATACCTATTAATATTTCTTCTACAAGCTATGTCTTGTAAAGTTACCTTTATCGATGGTGATAAAACCCTTCAATGAATGTAATTAGTTAGCATAGATGCTCGATCAATCACTTGTGTGATTTCTTTACTTATCTAATCATTTATAAGTAAACCCTTAAGAGATAATCTGACAATTCATCATTAAAATCTTTCATTTCATGATGAATATATCATAAGTTATTATTTGTATATATATTTAAATCCATTTGTAAGAGTGTAAAGACGAAATTGGATATTTTAAATCCACATTTAAGATTTTACATATTCATAAATTACTTTATCCGTAGAAGGTGATTTTGTCAAATTATTATTAAAGAAAAGTCACCTCTACGTGAACGTATAATGATACAATGTATGATAAACACAACAACAACATTAAGTAGATTGTGCCAAATTTGGCACAACCTACCTTGCCACCTCAGATTGTATCGACCCGTCTTAACACTAAAGCTTAGAGCATGATTTATAGTTCTTAGATCATGTTTTTGTAGGCCTTTTCTATAAGCTCTATCATGATTTACTTTAAAAACGGGTCTTAGCAAAATCTACAATTTGACAGATTGTACCCCTTTAGGTCATGCAATCTCATGTCATGTCTAATCCATGGCATTCGTATGAGGTAACGTTAACTGCCATGCCATACTTCAGCCATATTAAAATATGGAGTTAACTTTGTAAAAGAGAGATGGGGGCGGTGAAGAGAGAGAGAGAGAGATGATTTATTTGTTTAGATTATATGATTTTATGCCGACTATGTTCTTTTCTTCTCGAATCTTTGCTACTTTTTCATTTTTATTTTTATTATATTATTATTGGTCTGTATAATTCTCCCTTGATAACTTAATCAGGAGACTTTGCTATGAGCATCAAACTTGGAACCTTTTAATTGAATTGAAATTATTGATTATTACTTTATATAAAATTGTCATTTCATATATCAAGTATTGAATAATGGTTATACGATTTAAGTTGCTTGAACTTGAATTGTAATTACAATTTTTATCAAAACGAATTTAATATAAAGTTAAACTATTTTTAAGTTGAGTGTAAATCTAAGTTTACCAGTCTTACAGTAACTCTTTTGGATTTAAATCGATCTTCAGTTGGGTCTTATTCACACTTAATACAAATAAAATCTAATATGTGAACAACATAGTTGTCACAAAAAGATGGTTTTTTTTTTCTCATAAGAAAAACTCTATTCGGAATTTGTCATATTGCCCCATCTAGACACCAAGGGGCTAAGTCGGCTTGTGGTCTAACTTGACATCCCTCTAAAAAGGCATGACCTATGGCAGCATGAACTTGGGTGGTAAATTGTTTTAGGCTAAACCTTAGATGGAAAAATGTAATTTACTATAATACGGATGAAAAAGTTCAATATATGTGATACTTTCAAGAATTTTAATAAAATAATTAAAATTTAGGCGGTTAAAATAAATTAAAAATAAAAAAATGGCAAATAAAATGTAGGGTAGATGACCTAAAAGCACTTTGACCATGTGAGGTTGATTTAAATAATAAATATTTAGAATTATTGGTGTAAAGGGGACAATTTTCTTCAACATGACACTTGTCTTGAGCATACCCCACAACTTAACACAGTAGCTTACCAGGTACAAATTATATGAATTATTATAATTGTCTACCTATCATTCTCCAAAATGACGGACCAACAATTTATTGGGGAGAAGAATTGAATTCAAATCAAATTAAGTTTGAGTTTAGGTTAATTCTGATTTGACTTAATTTCAAAAAGTAAAACTAGTTTAATAAGCTTTTTTTAAGTCCGTTTGAGTTTGATACAATTTGAGATAAGTCAAATTTAAGTTTGACTTAAGTTTATTTATAGTATTGAGCTAAGCTAGATATAGTATTGTAATTGAGTAAAAATGAATCAAAATAATATCGTTTTAATATATATTAGTCAAAATGACGTTTTGGTTAATTCAAACTGAACTTTTTAAGCTAGTAAGTTTGACAAATTAAACACTTTCAAGTTTGAGTTTAATAATATAAATCTCTTAAGCTTAAGCTCATATAAAGTCAAACTTATTTTAGGTTAATCAAATCGAGCTAACAAACAACCTTAAACTAGTCTGACTTAACTCTACCCTTATGAGAGAGTTTATCTTATAGCATGTTATATATAATTAATATTTTGCCAATAACTTAATATTATATAAGATAGAATGAGTTTGAGCAAGGATAACTCTAACTAAAGATCAAGTCAAACCAACTCAACTTAATCGAGTTATTAAAAATTCAACTATACATTTATTTTTTCTATGACTTTTCTTCTTTTCAAGCAAATCCAAACTTGATCTCGAACTGAACATTCTGGATTAGAGTTAAACTCAAATTGATCTTTATTTAGGTTCAACTCAATTCGAATCCACCCACTATGGGTTCAATAAAGTTCATTAATTGGATTTTATATTAAATTAAAGTTTTAGAATACTAGAAATTGAGTTTATAGTTGGTTAAAGGTTCAACTTTTTCAAGTAAACCTTATTAGAGTACATTCTGTAAATTTTTTTGAAGAAAATAATATAGATAAATAAATATTATTAACTTATCCATGGAATATAATTTGGCAACATATGATTGACCAAATATTAATTGTTTACTTTTTCTTTACACTTTAAAATTACTAAATCATATGTTCCCATGTCAAAATCACTTAAAATCTAATATTAATTGACCAAATAAAAAAGGTTTAAATATATAAGAATTGATAATTAAATTTATAAAATTAAATCATTATTCTACTTGAATTTTAACTTCATATAGGCCATAAAAAGGGCTCTTTGCAAAGACTCAAAATTTAAACACCTCTAATAAATCATGAAATAGATTTTTAAAAATTTTTATTAACACTTTAAATTGAAAACCAAACTACTAAAAATTCCAAAATTTCATATAGTTTAAATTTGTTTTGTTCACCTATAAATATGCTTGACTGAATAGACTCTGACAATGTTTTAAAACCTCGATCAAATTAGCTAGGTTAATCAGTCTAATTGGGATCCACTGATAGTAACAACTCCACGTAACTGCCCAATGACTTCATATTAAACTGCAATTCAATTAAGAAAAAAATTGGGTTTGTTTGTGAGTAAAACATCGATTACCACATAAATGAGTCATCAAAAAATATGAGATCAACACATAAATTAATCAAATGATAAAATCAATATCGAAAATGAAGAAATCGACATTGAAATTGATGAGATTTGCTAGAAGGAGATAAAAATGATGGTTTCTTTATCAACGAGGAAAAACTAGATGAGACCAATGTGGCTAGGGTTTTTCAACCTACATTTTTACACACTTAGGGGAAATATTTCTTTAGCCCTTGCACAAGCTGCAAATGACATAATCATTACATATCACTATAGCCTCGAAGCAAAAAAATATATATATAAATAACTCCTTTAAATAGTTTAGTAATCCAACTGTTGATCAACTGGTTCAATCGTGGATTGACCTAGACCGATCTTTTATTGGGTCAACCTCCAATCCAGATACAAAAACCTTATTCTCTGATTAGCAAGTAACAAAATATAATATATACATTCACAATTTGATAATTAAAGTAAATAATACATAATATTCTAAAATATTGGATTAGAAAAAAAATAAAATAAAATAAAAGACAAATATTTTTTAGAGGGGCACAATATCATTTAGATAAAAAGATTATGGATTAAAATGATAAAGGGCAAGGACTATTTCCCACCCAAGTTTTAGCATAATCTTAAAAGCACACTCATGACAATTAAAAAACTCAAATATCCACTCATGAGCTAACTTCTGTTAAAATTTTTCGTTAGATAGAAGAGTAAAATCATTATTTTCTCTTAAACCCTAAAAATTTATAACATTTTCTTCTCTTGGTTTGGAAAACTAATATTTCCTCCCAAGATTAAGTTTTGAAAAGTGACATTTCCCCCCTTTCAAATTTCTCAATGATTTTTCTGTGAATGATGATCACTTTCTCCTTCCTAATGATGGCTCTCGCTCTAGTGTCTTCTCTTTGTCCAAAGCCCTCTCCCTCCAGTTGGATTTTGTCTAGATTCAAATAATTCAAACAAAGGGTTTCATCTGGATTCTTAGAATCCAGATGAAATCCAGCCAAAGGGAGAGGGATTCGAATGAAGAGAAGACATTGAAAGGAGAGTTATCTTCAAGAAGGAGAGAATGGTCATCGTTTGTCAGAAAATCAACGAGAAATTTGAAAGGGAGAAATTATCACTTTTCAAAACTTAGTCCTATGGAGGAGAATGTTATTTTTCCAAACTAAAGGGGAAAATTGTTATAAATTTTTAGAGTTTCAGGGTTTAGGAGAAAATGATAATTTTACCCTTCCTTCTAACAAAAAATTTTAATAGAAGTTAGCTTATGAAAAGGGTATTTGGAATTTTTAACTGTTATAGATGTGTTTTTGAAATTAAGCTAAAACATGGGTGGGAAATAGTTCTTTACCCAATGAATAATTAGAAATCTTGGGACAAGAGGCATGTGCCCTACTGATACATGTTGGTCCACTCCCATAAGAGATTGCAGTCATTGTTTCTTAAACCACGATTCAACATTATAGGGATCGATAGTAGATTCTAATCGAATTGAGTCTAGATAAAATTTGATTTGAATATAAAAAATTAATTTAAATTCGTTTGAGTTGATGATGTGGTTGTCAGAATAGATGTCAAGAAGTGTCGAAGAAGAAAAATTATAAGAGATAAAATCAAAAAACAAAAGTTATTGAAAAAATAAATCTATCGATGATTTTGAGACAACTCAGATCTCTGTCTAATAAGGATAAAATTAGAAAATAATATATTTAAAAGTGAAAATTAAGCTTTCATATGCAATATGCTTAAAAAATAAAAACAAATGTTTAAATTAAAAGATCAAATCATAATGTTAACACATACATTTTAAAGGAGTTTTGTGAAGTTGACCAACCTAATGATTGGTTCGTTTATGCATTGTTGGACTATGATTTAAGAGTTATCGACCGATATCGTTACAAGGTTTAAATAGTAAGATTCTCAAGTAATGGGAGTTAGACGTAAATTTCAATGTCCCCAGAAGCAGATGCATCATGTTTATCCAATAGTTATCTAACAAGGTAGTCAACTCCAACTATGCTTTTTTTCATTAAAAAACTAATTATTTATATATTAAAACTAAGCTTACATATTTTTAGTATATAATTTTAGTATACAGATGATATACCTTCATGTGATTATATAACTTTAAATTAAAGATAAAATAATATCTAATCATATAATGACACATCATTTATATATCCAAATTGTTTACAAAAAATATGTGAAAAGTAAGATTCTAGGTTTTTTTAATAATTTCAATACAAAATCTTTAAATCAGTACTATTGTAACATGCGGGTTCAATAATCTAGTCTACTATTGAGATATTATTTGCTTTAGATATATAGTTTGATTCTCTTGTTTTTTTTTTTTTTTGACTTTTTAACTTAAAACACATTTTAACAATTACTTTGACTATTGTTTGACATGATTCAAATAGAATTGCAAACTAAGTTTGAACCAAATCGAGTCATTTCTTAGCTTGTCAATTAAACCAAGCTAATCTCCCTTTAGCTCAAGTTTATCTTGGTTCCAAAAATAAATCGACTCTTTTGACTCAAGTTTAGTCTAAACAAATTCGACTTAAACTAAACTAAATCAATCCAACTTTTGACAATGGGTTAGCTCAGTTCGAATTCAATCCTACTAGATGACTCAAATTTTGTATTAAGATTCTTGAAGCTTTAGATGAATGCAAGATCTTTATCCTTTTCGGAACTAGATTTAGTCTTTGTTCGATCTCTAGATTAATTCACTTTCCTCTTTCCATGGATTATTTGTTAAATTATAATTATATTTCTTATTTTTGGTGAAATGTCCCTTTCTTAGTGGACAAACATATGGATTTTGATTTTATTATTAGAGAATAATGAGATAACAAAAGCAAGAGATTTTAATTACCGCTACTCAAAAGTTTATGTTCACTGTTATGTTATTAATTACCGCTACTCAAAAGTTTATGTTCACTATTATATTATTAATTACCGCTACTCAAAAGTTTATGTTTAGTGTAGCAAGATGTATGTTAACACTACTTTGTATCTAATTAATTTCTAGTATAATGAGACAACTATATATTTATTTTAATTTCACTTTTGTGGAAAGTAAATATTTCTAGTTTGTTAGGAGCTTATTTGCTTTCCCATTAGGGTTCGAAATACAATAGGAATGTACTTTCATGATAATATGAAATTGAATTGGACACATTAGAAAGAACATGAGGCAAGAAAAATCCACCTATTCCGCTCTTCCTACTTCTTCTGACTCTATCCGCACTTTGATTCAATCTATATATATCTGATGTGATTGATTGTTGATCGTAGTTTATCGCCTCTTTAATGTTATCTTTGTGAGTTTAATTAGTGAGGCAATTTGATTGTATAACAATAATACTGTTTTTGTATTGAATAACACAAGATATAAAGTGTCTTTCAAATTAAGAAATATCAAAATAAATAATACAAGAGTGATAGAAAGTCCACACCACTGTTTTTTATACTAATCTCCATAATGACATGACACTTGACCTAATTCACTTTAGACAAGATCATTAAGTCAACTGCTATATTAATTAAAAGAAGGAAAGATTTTTACACAAAAATGAGTAGAAGTCTTACTTATTAGGGTTTTTGTGTCACCCTTACCGTTTCGCTCAAAAGCCTTCATCCACAATTTCAAGAAACTAATGTTATCGTGGCCCTAAACAATGTTTTGTTAATTATATGTAATAGTTGAAGAGTTTGAAAAAATTATTTTGAATAAACTATTAACATTTTCACCAAGTAATTGGACAAAAAACCGAAAGTTTTGACACTATTGACAATTTTGGATCGTTACAATGAGAGACTAAGAACTTCAAATTATGAAAGGAAAGCAAAATTAAGATACGAAGGAAAAAGATACAAAATGTGTGGGAATCAAAAAAAGAAAAGTAAAATAACGATTGGGTTAGAAGTGCGAATCAAAGAACAAATTAGATCAAAGCACAACAAAACAACTCGTGATGATCCAACTTATAAGGAGCATGATGATATGACATGATACCACGTTTGACTTGATAAGTTCTACTTTTGAAGGTTGGTAAGTCTTATATTACCAACTTTTGAAAGGTGGAAGGTTGAAACAACTTTTATACTATTATTTTATTATTATTACTATTATTTTTATTTATTTTCTTGGTTTTTCTCCATTCATTTTATGTGGGAATTCTCATAGAAAAGTTGGTTGTTAATGATATTTCAACTGCCCAACTCAATTTTTTTTATTCTACAAGCATGACTTTTGTTGTGTCCTTGTCAAATATGATTCATTTTCAACTTCTTTATCATTTTTGTTCCTTGGTTTTCCTTCTTGCTTGTTGTAGGAGCAGCGGTGAGCAAATTACCCATTCGAAACTGAAATCTTCGGGCATCCGGTGTTTAATTAATTTATATTATTATTTTTAATTTTTGCGAGTGGAGACAGAATTTTCTTGATAGGTCTATCTTATCATTCAAATCAAAGATGTAATCAGCTATTTTGACAATGCCAACAGGGACAGTTTCACATTAATAAGTGTCATTAATTATGATTAGTAATAAGAGTAATATTATGTGTATATCATCATGTGATTGAATATTATTATATATTTAATTTAAAATTATTTAATCACATGATGATATATAATTTATATACTTAAATTATATATCTAAAATGGATACAGATGTTTTTATAGTAGTAATAATAATATACAAACAACTAGCCTTTTACTGTAACCTTCATGGAGAAAATGATTGATATAATGCAATGCTTGTTGCCCTTAATAAAGCAAAATAAGATTATAATTATTTATCTGTATATGTTGTCAAGAAGCTCGCTGCATTACAAGAAAGGCCAAAGGACTATTTCCCACCAAAGTATCCTTTCATCTTAAGTTCTCATTCCTCAATTTTGAAAATCTCATTTACCCACCCATGAACGGATAAAGTTAATGAAACTCTAACCTCTTAAAATTTTATTTTTTTCACCCCCCCAAACCTTAGAAACTAATAATTTTTCCCATAGGGTAAGTTTTAAAAAATGACATTTCTCTCTTAAGGTTTAGTTTTTAAACTCTAGCACCCTCTTCAGTGCTTCTCCGACAATCGCTCCCTCACCATCTCTCCTTTTGGCCTATAGTTCTAAATTTAGCAGGAGACGATGTTTTGTTGGGGAAGACGAAACATCGTCTCCCAGATGAAAACGAGAGATTTGTCTTCCCTAACGAAGACGAGATCTCTCATCTTCGTCTTCTCGATGAAACTAAGAGTTCTTTTTAGCATCAATTGACATCGTCCAAGCGTCCAAATGAAAGAAGCTTGGCCGCCAGAGGAAGAGGAGGTATCGGGAGATATTCGTTACCGGTGATAGCTTCAGATTTGGAAACTAAACCTAAGGGGGAAATTTCATTTTTTAAAACTTGAGTTAGGGGGACACTGTTAGTTTTTAAGGTTTAGGGAGGGAAGGAGATTAAATTTTAGTTTATTTTTAATATTACAGATGAAATAATAACTTTACCCCTAAAACCGTTAATTTTTGTTAATCTTAACAATCCATGAATGGGTGTTTAGGATTTTCAAATATAAGAGATATAAACCTAGGAAAATAAGATACTTCGGGTGGGAATAACTCCTCTGACCTACAGGAAATTCCATGTCTTTTGCTCATATAAAATAAGCATAGTTTATTTTCAGCTCTTGAGTTGAGAAAGATTGATGTGAATGAATGAGACACATGAGCTTAGAACTTACATGTTTTTTATATACTATGTGTTGATGCTTTTTATGCAATGCTTGGATGTTGATTGTGTTTGATTATTTTTCTTAAGGCTGAATATGAGTATGCTTGTTGATCTAGATATTTAGTAATGTTTGGACCATCTAGTTTGTTGAAGTCTAGTACATAATTTGAATTAAATTGTAATTGTAGTTTAGTTATTATTGAAACATTAATAAGGTTTTACCAAATCTATCAACGTATAACTAAAAATTCTAACAGAAAACAATTGTAGTCTAGGATGCAAGAGAGTGCACTAGCAAATGGGAGGTTGGCCAGAGAACGATCGCTAGAGAATGGAGGGAAAGAAATAAAACCTTAGGGATGAAATGTTAACTTTTTCAAACTTTGAGAATAGGGGTGAAACATTAGTTTTTCAAATCTGGGGGTTAAATCTTAGAATTTTAGGGTTTAGTGATAAAATGACAACTTTACTTTTATCTATAACTGAATATTTTAACGAAAATTAGTCTATAGATAAGTATTTGAGTTTTTTATCAAATGTAAATATACATTTGTATTTGCATTAAAACTTAGGTGGGAAATTGTCCCTTGCCCAAGTTTGAAACTTAATTAATTTCAAAAATCATTTAATGTTGATACATTCACCTAATTGTACTAAAAGATAGCAGATTTGGATTTTATAGTATGGATATACCTGTAGAGTTAGTTCTTAGGAACCGCCCTTACAGGTTCAAAGTTCTAGTTTCTATTTCTAAAAATCGATTATTTATGATAAAGCAACTTGTGACGATCCAACCAACAAAGAGTATGGTGATGTGGCATGATGCAATGTTTGACGTGTTAAGTTATATTTTTGAAAATTATTAAGTCTTATTTTGTATTTAATAATATTTTGTGTTTAGAAAGATAGTTTGAATATGAGAAATTTGTGTTTATGAAAGGTTTAATTAATGTGATAAAGAAAGTAATTTATGTTTAGAAAAAGTTTAATTAATGTAATAGAAAGCTTTCCGAAATTCATTGTGTTTAGAAAAGTTAATTTAAATTCAATGTCTTGAGAGTTTAAATTTCTCAAAAGTAAAATTCACAATTATAGTTAATCTTAATCCAATCCAGTAATAATTTTCAATTAGGTTATTAAAAGTTTATATAAAAGGCATGAGTTTTTATAATATTATTTAATAAAATTTTAGAGTTAATTCTTTGACAATTTCACATAAGTTAGTATGAATTTCTTGTTTATCCTTCGTATTGTTGAACAATATCAACATTATTATTCATTGTAAACGAGATCGCAAGTTCATCGATGTTTGTTTAGTATTACATTGTAATTCTTGAATGTAAAATGAGAAACTCAAAACCCCAAAAGAAAAATTAATTAAAATAAATAAATTTTTCAACGTTAATACTTTTTTAGTCAACTCAATTTTAATTATACATTTATAAGTAAAACCCAAATTTTGTACCAAAAATACCCTTTCATCATATTAGTTTTTTCTTCAACATTTTTCTTTCAAAACAACAAACGGCAAACATCCTTAAAATTGAAACGCAATTTCTCCTATAAGATGAGTACATTCTAAGCATATAGAGCACAAACTTTCATTTGTTTATGTTAGTATTGATAGTTTCAAGTTTTTTGTAATGAAATCTTTTTTTTTTTGGTTATTTGAATTTAAATTAATTACAATGCTTATGGAAAAACGATAGATATTGTTTTCATCAAAGTAGAACAAGTTTTGGAAATCAGATCAAAGGAAAATAAGAACCACGATTTTCCTAGAAAATACTATGCTTGTTGGCGTGCATGCATTGGCATGTATTCGTGTATATGTGTTGTCATATTTTTATTGAGTAATTTTATGTGTATTTATTTTAAATACATAAATATATACACACTTATATATATCATTACGTGATTAGGTGTTATTTCAGTTTAATTTAAAATCATCCAATCATATTATCATACATATCAAATATGTAATATTTATATACACAAAATAGGTATTAAATATGTAACAAATGCATGATCAATATATTTAAAATAGTCAGAATATTATCAATATATAATAAATGCATTTGTGTTGGCACGAAACAACAATCAATAAAATATTAAATACATAATAAATGCATGCATATTTACTAAGAGACCAAAATATTTAAAAGGGAAATTATAAAAAACGGCCAAAATACCCTCCCACTAAGTAAAAATACCCAAAGTCACTATTTTCAAGCAAAAATACCCAAATTCACTATTTTTAAGCAAAAATACCTATGACTTTTTCTAAAATACCAAAATTACCCTTCCCCTTATTTATATAAACCCTCATCACTCATTATGAGGGGTTAAATGAAATTTTATTAAAATTAGAGGGACATTTTGATATTAAACATTATAAGAGCATTATAAATTTCTCAATGAAATTGTAGGAATAGATAATTGAGGGGTTAAATAAAATGTTATTAAAATTAGGGGGCATTTTTATATTAAACATTGTAGGAGCATTATAAATAAAATTTTAGGTTTTTTCGAATTTCACCGTTTTATGATATATAGACTCGTATTTTCTAGATTTCTGAAGAATTTTTTTATTATTGTCATTCTAGGTATTTTAACTATTAGAATTCGAATTTTATCGTTTTACGATATATCGATTCGTATTTTTCAAATTTTCAAAGAATATTTTGATTGTTGTCATTCTAGGGTATTTCAATTTTTAGAATTCGAATTTCAGTTCCGTTTTTTTAAATTTCACCGTTTTACGATATATCGACTCGTATTTTTCAAATTTGCGAAGAATTTTTTTATTGTTGTCATTCTAGGGTATTTCAACTTTTAGAATTCGAATTTCAGTTCCGTTTTTTTGAATTACATCGTTTTACAATATATCAATTCGTATTTTTCAAATTTCTGAAAAATTTTTCAATTGTTGTCATTCTAGGGTATTTCAACTTTTAGAATTAGAATTTCAGTTTCATTTTTTCGAATTTCACTGTTTTACGATATATCAATTCGTATTTTCCAAATTTCTGAAGAATTTTTCAATTGTTGTCATTCTAGAGTGTTTCAACTTTTAGAATTAGAATTTCAGTTTCGTTTTTTCAAATTTCACTGTTTTACGATATATCAATTCGTATTTTCCAAATTTCTGAAGAATTTTTCAATTGTTGTCATTCTAGGGTGTTTCAACTTTTAGAAT
The DNA here is from genome assembly GCF_011075055.1 of Mangifera indica. Taxonomy (NCBI): domain Eukaryota; kingdom Viridiplantae; phylum Streptophyta; class Magnoliopsida; order Sapindales; family Anacardiaceae; genus Mangifera; species Mangifera indica. The sequence continues at coordinate 338,945 of NW_025401105.1, read as the reverse complement.
TCGAATTTCAGTTCCGTTTTTTCAAATTTTATCGTTTTAGGATATATAGACTCGAATAACATGTTATGAATAAAAAAATTACTTGAAAATCTAAAAAAAAGATCTAAATTTATAAAACTACATGTTCAAATAGTTTATGAATGAGAAAACCAAAAAATCGATCAAAAATTTCGTAATTACATCGTAAAACATGTCTAAAAAAGCACATCATAATTACAAATATCAAATTCGAAAATTACATATGAAAAAAGTCTAGTCCGGTCACAAACAAACTCAAAATCATAAAAACCGAAAATCTTAAATTTGAGAAAATAATAAAACTGCATAATACACATTGAAACAGTTTTATTTTGGCCTCCAAATTCAGTGCAACAGGCAAAGCTGGTTGTCGTTATAGAGCTCAAAACGAGCTTCGCGTTGATATATTATAGGCCCTGTAACTCCTCCCGGATCAAAAGTTATGGTTGTTCAAAATCTATCTCATATAAACCCTATAGTTTTAAAAAAGTTAATTTCCACCCAACAGCCCACTGTCACATGGCAAATTTCAAAAAAGTCTATAGTAGAATGAGGACTCTCACACAACTCCCTAATATTTTGAAAACACTAAGTAAGCCCCCTAACCCACTGTCAACAATGGGAGAAATCGTCCGACAATGGGAAACACTGTTCCACTGTCGGACTGTCGAATGTTTCAAAAGGGCTTTTCAGCCAAAATTCGTCATTTCGACCTCTAATTTCAACACAAATCAAATTTACATAGGCTATAACACAAAACCCCTCAACCAATTCAACGAAATTAACCAAGAATCAAAACATTTCAAGCATTGTTCAAAATCGAAACCCTAAACCCTAAACTGTAAAATCTCACTCAAATCTGAATAATATGAACAATAACTTGATTCAAACGAGATGACAGAAGATATTATAACGTGCTGTGCCATTTTCAGTTGCCGGAAACCACGAAAAGCATTGGAAATCCGATCGACAATGCAATGACAGTGGGACAGGGGACAGGGGAAAATTTCGAATTTTCCCCTGTTTTTGAACAGTGATTTCACAGTGGAGACAGTGGAAATTTGCTAGGCTTATATATGGGTAGTTTCGACATTTTACAAAAGTTGGGCATTTTTGCTTTAATCTGAATTTTTTGGACAATTTCACTTAAACCCCCCTAGTTTTGCCTATTTTTTATAATTTCCCTTATCGTGGTAACTTCATCATTGTGCTGTTGTCTAAGACGTGAGAGGGTGCGCTGGCAAGGGAGGTTGGCCGAAGAAAGGTCGTTGGAGAATGGGGGGGAAGAAATGAAACCGTAGAAGTGAAATGTTAACTTTTCAAACTTTGAGAATGGGGTAAAGTATTAGTTTTTCAAATCTAGGGGGTGAAAGTTAGGATTTTAGAGTTAATAGTAAAATAACGATTTTACTTTTATTTATAGCTGAAAATTTTAATAGAAGTTATTTCATAAATAGATATTTTGGTTTTTGATCTAGCGAGGGTATACATTTGTATTTGCATCAAAACTTAAGTGGGAAATAGTCCTTTGCCCTTCGAAAAATAATTCTACATTTACTAACTTATTTTAATAATTTATTTATACAATATAACATGTTTTAATGTAACTAAATTATCTGATTTACTTTATTTATAATTTACAATTATTTAATTATATTTGAAAGTGTCATTTTGTATGAGTAAGTTAAATTATTTAGTAAATGTTATATTAATCTCATTCAAAACTGAATTTATACATCTCATGCCCTCAAATTTAAGTCCAAAAATTAAAGGGAGAAACATGTTTCAGGCCAGCCACATAGGAGACTTGTGCAATTGTTGGAAACACGTTGGAAGGCTGAAACAACTTTTATACAAGAAAATAAATACCATTGGTCTTCACCAAGTGGACCACTTAAATTTATTTTTATTTTTATTTTTATTTTTATTTTTTTTACTTTGCTTTTTTTATTTTCCTGGTTTTCCTCCATCCATTTTACATGGGAATTCTCATAGAAAAGTTGGTTGTTGATGATATGAAAACTGCCCATCTCAAAATATTTTTTATTCTAAAGGCATGTCTTATGTCCCCATCAAATATGATTCATTTTCAACTTCTTCATTATTTTTGTTCATTGGTTTTCCTTCTTGCTTTATGTAGAAGCAATCTATCATCATAAATGGCTGTAAAATCCAAATTATTAGATTATTTGCCCCATAATATTCCATTCTTTCTTATTTTTATTTACATTAGGGTTGGATTAGATATGCTCTGAAGCCGATCAAGCTTTATTTCAAAATTGATTCGAATCTAAAAAAGTCAATTTGAAATCAATTAGCTGAAACTCAAACTTGACTAGAAATCAAATGAACACTAAACTAAATTTGAACCAACCTAAATTCAAATAATTAGACCGACTCAAACTCATTTATTTCATGAAAACAAGCTCATTCATCCGTTTGAACTCAACTTCAATCCTATTTTATAAGCATATAACTATGAGTAGAAAAGTGTACATTGTGGCCTCCAACTTAAAGATCAAATTTATTTTTGATCTAGAAAATGTTTTTGAGTTCTTCACAAGTGATAACTAGATTAAACCAAAATGTAAATTATACCAAACTCACTACCAATGTCTAGGCTTATAAACAAACTGATGTACCTTTGGGTTGAAACCTTATAAGATTTCACCCGTGCCCCAAGTGCAAGGTAGCTTCGCTCCACGCTTGCACAAAAATTTAACACAGCAACAAGGAGGCTTGATCCTATTTCCAAACGCATCTGGGAAATTTCTGTATCTTTTCAAGCAGCCACGGGAGTTTGTTTTTCTTCAGAAACGTTTGACGGCAACTTATCTTGAAAGCCTAGCATCTTGTTTAGAGCAGCAACATATGCCTTGACACTGGAGACAACAATATCCATTCCTGCACCGGTTCCACTGAGTTCGGAAGAAGAAAAATAGTTAAGCGGTATGAATCACCTGGTAGAAGAATGAATACACCAACTAGGAGAAACCAACAACTAGTAAATCCAATACCTGAAGGTTCGTTGAACCGTGTCACCGGTTAGAGCATTAGTTGATGTGGGATTTCTGTCTCCACGAATTAGAACACGAGTGGTGGCTATTGCATCAATGCCTTCAGTAACCGCATTCATTGAATACTCGAGAAGAGTCACTGGTTCCTGTAAAGTATCAAGAGCTCATATTCATCTCAACTCAAATAAAATTAAAAAAAAAAAAAAACCCTAATTTCATTGTTTTTTGTTTTCCAGAAGTTACACAGAATACCTTACAAATACACACAGCCAGAAAGAATGTTCACACCGACATCTTAAATTACAGTTTAGGTAGATACAAGATAGATACGATACCCAAGACTCATATAGTTGAAAAAATTACTAAAATCAAACCTTCACGATGAGATCGACAGCTTTGTAAGCAGAATCAACAGGCCCAGTTCCAACAGAACATGCAACATGCTCTTTCCCATCAGCACCAATGAGCTTAACAGTTGCTGTAGAAAGACCCAGAGTTCCACAGGTAACCTGCTCGTTGGGTGAAAAATACAGAATCTTATGAAATTGCCTTGATCACATTAACTCATAGATGGCTAAATCTAGAATAAAAACAATTAGACATGGAAACAAGAGGATGAAACAATAATAACAGTTCAACTACTATTTTTATTACGGTTATTATCACAAAGACCCCATAAATATGAAAAAAAAACTACTAAATGAATTCAAGCCAAAAGGGCTTTTGATACCAATCCAGCTTGGTTTGAGTCCAGCCCTAGCTAGGAATGAATTTAAACCAAAAAACAACAAACAACACAATGAATAAACAAACATAAACGATTTTATAGATAAAAGAGTATTTACAAGTATAAATCAACTATTCTGAGGAGCCGGGACCTCCCAATTCCAAACATTCAAGACACTGAAAACCTGCCTAATCAGTCCTAAAGCTGCCCACAACTAAGTTGCATAAACCGAAATTTTCTTCCCCTCTCTTCGTCCTTAATCTCTCTTTCTATCAGGAATTCAGCCAATTTTAACCAAGAAATAGCAAACAACACAACAAATACACAAACATCGGTAACTCAAAGAGCCAAAGTCACCCAATTCCAGCCATCTGAGGTGCTGGAAACCATTAGCAATTTGTTAAAATTTTCTTCCCTTCTCTTTATCCTCAATCTCTCTTTTACACTGGCCCATTTCATGACTGCCCATATTTCATAACTTCCCTTGAGTGCTTCCTAGCTGCCCAGATTTATTTCTCTAGTCCAAATAACATGTCAATGGTAAAATAATTTGCTTAGTATAGGCTGAATTTTTTCTTCTCCAATGTATACTATAAATTGTAAGAAGATACTATAACATATATTTCCAAGCACCAGTTAATACAGACTGTTAAGCAAATATACAAAAGCACAATTCACTAAAGGAAATTGCATCTTCTGAACATAGACTAAGCTTCTATTTAACTGAGGGCAAGGTGATGAAGAACTGATGATGCCAAAGCCTATAAATCATTTGGGTTTTCACAGCAGAAAGTAAGAAATTGGTGTCATTGAAGAGATTAGACAGCATTAAAAGCTTCATTCCCTGGATGGTCTTAGCTTAGAAAACATCCTTTGATTCTTCCACCTAAATATGACTCAAATCCTTACACCCATGATTAAATACCAAGTTCAATAATGCCAACACCCAAAATTTATTACCAAATAACATTGAAGCATAAAAATAAACACAAGCACAAAATACCATTTTAAAAAAGTAGCACAATACAAGATCCTCTATTAAAAAAAATGAATAACAATTTCAAGAACACACAAAGGAGTTGAGAAGTGACATTTTAACAAACACATAGATTTGCAAATCAAGTCCAAAAGAAGGGGGCCACATGCTTTTCCTTCACTTTGGCAGCCAGTGTCAAACAAGTCACAGGAGCAATTTCACAAATTCATGGCATGTCTTTAAAACTTCAAGCTTGAAATGAATATTTCAAAGTGGTTGATGGCAAGAAGGGCATCCAAGGCATTGAATCCCATAATGTGCCTTAACCTTATGCCCACTCAGCCCTTTTACAAGCCCACATTAGAAGCCCATTTGAGATTAAGCACAAACATGAATCTCATTTTCTTTGGAGACTAAAGACAATAGCCTGATATATTATTGAAAGAATTCATGAGCAGCAAAACATAGGGTAAAAGAGACTCCAAAATAAATATATTTTTCCAAGGCTCTAAGAGAAGGAATCACACAATGTATCCTTTATTTTTCTATCATTGTCATTTGTTAATTGAGCTTAGGGGAGACTAACACAGAGTTCATTAAACCCCAAAGGAGGTGAGTTAGTATTTTTATACTCATAGGGTTAGTGATATCAACTCAATCCTAGAAGGAGGTTGATGATAATTTACGATCTCAACTATAAGGTATAGGACTTGAATCTCACATCGAAAAGTATGACTTGGTACGGGTTTATACATCTTTGGACCCTCCAATCTCAAAAGTTACTTTTTAGTGTGGTTTTCCCAAGGTTCATATCGTAATTAGAATTTCAAATTTTGTCATCTCCTTGATTTGCTGCTTCTTTGATATGCTCAACAATCATTCAACATATCTAGATGTTGCTCTAATCATCATCTATCAATTTATTCCTCTTTACTAGGACCAACCAATTGAGAAAAAATACTTTTACGACAAAAATGCAATCAAACAAAATGAGGAAACAACAGATAAATTTACCTGTAAATCAAGAAGCTTCCAGACAACTTCTGGCTGAAAAACTTCATCTGATACCAATGCAATTAAGTCTGCATCAGTAACTCTCTGAAACACCATAAAAAAGAGATGACAGTAAGTATTTATTAAGAAAAAAAAATAGAAACAAGTTTGCATCTACATGTGCAGCTTTGCAGAAATGATCCACTTTCTTTGCCACGAGGCAAACTTGCTCCCCTGTAATTATTATAAAGCCTCAAATAACACTTTTTTCTAGTCTTGAAATATAGAAGTTGCTGTCTTAAAATAAACCAATTCTACAATGCAAAACTACAAATCGTGCAACCACCAGCAAACATTTGCATAAATAATATATGACAGACTCAATTATAAAAGCAAGCCACTCAGATCTTATCATGAGTTAAAATGTAACCTTTTTCTGTTCAGCTACAGTTTTGAAACGCCAGAATATATTTCCAAGCTGCTGATCATCAAGCTCATAACCAAGCTGAAAAAAAGGCAGTAAAAAGTGTTAATCCATAATCAGAAAGTGAAAGATGATTTAATCAAACCTTACAGAAATCTAAATCCTTGTTTACTTCTTTCAGACGGTCTTTCAAAGCATGGCGTCCACTGTAACACAATTTTTTGGTATAAGAAAATAGTTACATGAGATATAAAAACGAAAAAAAGTTAATGCATAAAGAAGCCAAGAACAAGAAAATATCTATAGTAACACCCAATTCAATAAAATACAAAGCCAAGTACAACAGGCACAAAATCAAGAGATGCAGTCTTATCTTCTCATACAAAGAGGCTAATATCTTACAATCCTTGATTGCCCATTTATGAGAGCCTAAACCAGCTAACAAAGAAGTGTATTTAAATGCTAAAACAAGGGAAACCTATATAGATCAATTTTTTCATTTCCATTGGAGAATAAAAGGAATGGAATGCATGACACTGAAATTTTTAAGAATATTTCTTATGGGTGCAATTTTACCTCACCAAATTTAGCATTTCAAATCTAGTTTACCACCTTTAAGCTAGGAAGTAAAGTGTTAAAAGTAAGTGTGAGATATATGTTAAGCTATCTCAAGATCCTATATGATTCATCAAAGTAATGAACTACTGTCAATTCTTAAACAGTTTCACTAAAGCCAAGTGCAGACTGCTATTTTCAAGAGTTTGTCAAACCTACATCTGCCGAATAACAATTAATGATGGAAATTCTAATCATGGTTACATTTGCAATCCTGTATTAATAAAATACTAAATACTTGTAACATATATTCTTTTCAAACATTAAAAAACTAAGATATACTTTTCAACAATTGGAAAAAAAAAAATTACAAAAAATATCTACAACCCAAAAGAAAAATTAAGCATTTGATGAGTTAAAAACCATACCTAAGCTTTCCAAGGACAATACCAACTTCATTGGATCGTTCAAGTCCTATGTCTTCAGGGGAAATAATTTCATATGTACCTTTATGTTTTAGCATTCCATCCTACAATGGCGAAAAATTTTTAAGATACCTTACCTAAATACAACGCAAATCTTCCACAAAGCAAACTTCATAGGTATAAGAAGTTTGTGGTTGTTAACTAAATGAGCAAAATGAAATGCAAGGACACAAATGGCTCTACATATATTAAGTATAAGCTATGTTGTGCTTGTAACAACTTATAATTGACCTGGTATATAGCCCAAATATTAAAGACCAAGTCAATTAATAAAGCAGACACAATTGAGCTATCATGCAGAAGACAAACGAGGGTGGGTCATAAATATAATGAGACAGCAAGTATAACAATTTTTTTCATGAAGAAAGTTAAATAACGCAAACCTGATGGATACCACTTTCATGAGCGAAAGCATTAGCTCCAACAATAGCTTTGTGTGGCTGCACATGCAGCCCAGTATACTCTTCTACCTAAATTATCAAGCAAATAAGTTAGACATATAATTTAAACCCTTTTATTAACAAGAAAAATAGGTTCAAGTCATGTTTTGAAAAAAAATACCATCTTGCTTGACATAACAATGTGTTTAGTATTGATTCCAGAGTAGAGACCTCCCAAAACATGCTCACCACGACATTTAAGGGCCATTACAACCTACAGGACAGATATCAAAATAAGTAAATAAGTTGAAAAAAAAATGAAAAAAACTATTTAAAAAAAAAAGAAATTAGGAGGAGAGAAAAATATAAGAAGGAAGAAGAAGCAAGAATAAAATGCTTTCAATGCTAGTAAAATAAGTATATTTGAATGGCACAAAATTTGATTAAATATACTCAGATAGCCATATAAATGCTATTTGATGAAGAAAATGATAACCATTACCTCTCTCTCCCCCTCTCTCCCTCCCCTCCCCTCCCCCTCACAAAAGGACAAAAAACTCGATATCTAGAGTTCTGCAACAACCCAATTAGGTAAAAGAAGAAACAGAATAGGAAGGTTTGACTGTTTAGAGTAGTTTTTGGATGATGGATTCATAAATTATGGCATACCACAAGGAGAATTATAAATAAATTTTTCGAGCCAATCATGATTATGTAGAAATCTTGTAAGGCATTGACCAGCCCAATTTACCAAATGTTTTAAGTCACTGAGTGCCTGATTAATATAAAGCACATGCATTCTGGAGCATCAAATTTTGGTCTGCCAATGAATTATTCATTAGTCATAGCTTGAAGTATCTTAGTCAACTTATTTAAGTTGACCTGCTTCTTTATGTTAAATCTGAGTAAAGCAACCTTCACTGAAAGCCCATAATCAGTTAAAAGACAAAAAACCCTTCCTCTTCCTGTTGGCAAGACGGACCAAGTATGAACCTGATCAGTAGGCCATCTCAATAAATTGGAAATGTAAACAGTAACTCTCAGCTAAGCCTAACAGTTTCTTCCGCAATTATTTAACACATATGTATTTTTTCTTTTATTTTTATAACATCTAATATAAATGGTAATGATTTTCCTTTTACAACATTGCATATATTACCTACATATTTTTCTTCCATAAAATGAGACTAATTATTATTAATTAAAAAAAAATCTGAGAAATTTTCAAATTATTGTATGAAGTAATGTACTGACCTCCTCTAATGAAGTATTTCCAGCTCTCTCACCAATGCCATTAATTGTTACTTCCAGTTGTCTAGCACCTGCAAATGCCCCCTGAATTTATATGAACTGAGGTGTGAGTGCAATTTATCATGGTGCCCCATGTATTCAGTTTAAAAAAAAAAAATTACAACATACAGCTATAGCGTTGGCAGTAGAAAGTCCAAGATCATTATGGCAATGTGTTGAAATAATAACGTTTTCGATTCCAGGGGTATTGGCTTTTATGTCAGCAATCAATTGTCCAAATTCATTTGGCACGGTTATACCAACAGTATCTGGTATGTTAAGTGTGGTAGCCCCGGCCTTAATAACTTCACCCAAGATCTCATACAAAAATTCCCTCTCAGATCTGGTATATTCGAAAAAAGAATAAGTGAAATCACTCTCAAAGAATAGAAAATAACAAACATGCATCACCATGTTTACAGGAAGCTTTTCAATAACAAAGAAGTTCTTTAGTTTCTTAGCAGAAAAGAAGAAAAAAACACAAAAGAAAGGAACTTTAAATGAGTCATTAATTATGTTAATAATATTAATATGTTTCAGAAAAAGTAAAATAAGTTTACATTACTCCTCTCAGCTGAACACTTGACTGAAATCACAATTTTCTTGCTCTTAAGTTACTCATCTAAAAATCCAAGCCACACAACTTACTTTAGAATATATTCTTTGACACCACAATAAGCAGAGAGAGTAGTCAGTATATTCAAAAATACTGAAGGTTTTGACTTGTAAATTACTTCGGCCTTTCTGAAAATCAGAACCATAATCTTTCTTTCTAATTTAGAATAAATTTTTTAACACCAAAATATGCATCAAAAGGAACCAGTATATTCAAAAAACTAAAGGTGCCAGTCATTACAAATACCAGAGAACAAATCACTAAATTCTCAACAAACTACTCAATTAAAAAAATATCTCTACTTCTCACTTAAAAAAAATTATATTACCACATATACAGAATACTTACAGCCGAAATAAAATTAGCCCACTTACATAACTCAAGAGATTCCCACCAAACTATCTGGTTTAATGACCCAAATATAACATTAAAAATCATTTCACCACTAACATCAACAAAAAAAAAAGACATAAAATCATTCACAAAAAAAAAAATCACAGTCAGTAATTCACAATAGGTAACTCAAACGATAAAGAACTAATGTACAGTTGTTTCAAGACAAGCGAATTGAAATCAAGATCTTTGCGTCCAGAATCACAAAAGCTGAGATCGACTCAGAACATCAAATCCACATTTCAAAATTTTATATTCAGTGAAGTGATAACCGATCCCAATGCTCAAACAATTTGGATAAAAGAATTTCACTACTGGGTAAGTCAAATTTAGAATAGGAAAAGAGAGAAAAACAAAGAAAACGTGGCTGGTTTTAGCCTCCTCTTAGAACCAAACCATACATGAACAATTTTACTCGCCATCATCCTGCTCACTAAAAAAAAAAAGGCCTTTGAAAAGGAGTTTGATTCCATTACTAAATTAGTGTTAAAAAAAAAAAAATCTTACCCAATTTTAATTTTTTTAAATTTAAAAAAAGTTTTCTATTACTAAAAGCGTTAAAAAAATTTAACCTTCCAGCATCTTCAGGACTAAACTGAACATCTTCACAACCCAAACTCCTCGCAAACTTAACCATACTTCTCGCAATTTCAACAACCTCCGCTTTACTCTTCCTTAGTTTATACTTCATATGAATACCACTCGTCGCAATAAACGTGTGAATACGGGGCCGTTCCGCATACTTCACGGCATCCCACGCCGTCTTTATATCCCTCTCATTACACCGCGATAGCCCGCAAATCACCGGCACATAACCGTCGTTTGAGACGGCGTTCCCCACCTCCTTAGCGATCATCCTCACCGCCTCGAAGTCATCCTTGGATGCAGCCGGAAACCCCGCCTCAATGATGTCCACGCCCAATTTCGCTAGCTGGCGCGCGATGTCGAGTTTCTCCTTTGACGTCAAACTAGCGCCGGGGGACTGCTCGCCATCGCGGAGGGTGGTGTCGAAGATGCGGACGTAGTTGGGTTCGGAGACGCGGTGGGGGATGTAAGGAGGGCGTGTGGAGTGGCTAAGGGAGCAAGAAATCGAAGTTTTGAAGAAGGGTTTGGGGGTGTAATGAAAGAGAAGAGGAGAAGGATTTGATGAAGAAAACACAGTGGATTTTGATGGAAGAAAAGTGGGTTGAATGGTAGAGAAAAGAGTTGCCATTGCAGATGAAACCCTAATGCTTACTGAGAGTTATGATGGAGGAAGAAGACGAAGATATGATGACGAGAAGGGAGGCGAAGAAACGATGGCGGCTGGTAGGTTTTTAAAGAGAGAGCGACAGGCGAGGAGGCAGTCAGCAAGGGAACAGTGCCTCTGTTTTTTTTACTCTGGTCATGCTTATCGGTATTTCAGTTATTTTTATGATTAGCCCGGTTAAACAGCAAAAGCTGTATTTTTTGGGGGACATTTGAACTAAAACATAATTATAGGGACCTTTTAATTGCTACCTGAGAAAATTTTCGAAAGGATTGTTTTCTTGCCTCCCTGAGGTTTAAGAACTGTTATTAACACCCCTAGGTCAGCATTATTTTTCGTAATTAAGCTTGTGTGCATTAATAATGAGAATTAATTTATGTATGAAGTTCTAATAAAAATATATCACTATATAATTAGATTTTATTTTATTTTTAATTTAAAATAATTTAATCACATAATGATACGTTGTTATTAGTATACTTATTAGTAAATTCAATTAGTTTTCTTAATTTTTTCTTATGTTTCATGGAGTTTAATACTATCCATACAAATATTTCTTATAAAGTGAGAGAAAAGTAAACTAATATCATCATTCAATCATATGTTATCACTTTAGTTAATATGGGTAAGTTAATAAAAAATATTTGTATATATAATTTTATTCTGAATCATTAGTTACCTCTTATGGGTATGGTAATTTTTACTAGTAGATTTCAAGGAAGCAAGTGATGATTTTTTCAAATAAAAAAGAAAGTTATCGGTGATTTTTCATGCGTTAAAGGGGTTTTAAAGTAAAAGACAGTAACTCTTTAAAAAATTATACTCTCAATCAATGATAGATCTGACTTAAATTGGCTCAACTTGAGTTTATAACTCAATTTGAATAAATCAATCTTAAGTTAAAGATTTAGAGTAACACATTAAGATAGACTTATTTGACTATTTAACTATATTATTTATTTTGCTAGTGATATTATTCATTTCTTTGACAATACCATTTCCCTTGTTAGTAACCTTTCAATAGCACTGTACACAAGCTCAAGTGAGTTCGAATTTAAGTTCAAGTTCAAATTGGATATTATAAATTTAATCTAAGTTTAAATTAGACTCAATGTAGTCGAATCTACTACTTTCACCCCCACACCGGGTATTTTCATAATTATAATAGATTTTTATTTATTCTCATATTATCATCTGCCCAAAAGACTTATTCCCACCCAAGGCTTAATTTATTATTAAACTGATACCCCCTAACTTTTCAAAAATCTAAATACCCACTTATTATCTAACTTTTATTAAATTTTATTGTTAGTGTAAAGGGTAAAATTGTAATTTAATGGTTTTCTTTTAAAAAATAAAAATTTATCTCTTTTTTCTCACTTTAGTTTTGAAAATTGACAATTTCTCTCTAGCTTAGTTTTAAAAAATTACTTCCCCCCCCCCACTATTTAGGGTTTTCATATTTTAGGATTAACAACCACCCCCTTCAAAATTCAAAACATTACAGTTACACCCTCACAAATTGCATTCTCTCTTTTTTATGACTATTTTTCTTAGTGATTTATTCTGGTGCATTGTCAACCCCATCACCAGCACCCTCCCTTGGCTTGGTGGCTTTTTGATGTAGAAACTCTGCAAATCCAATCAAAATCAGGTAAGAAATCTTGCTCAATTTCAGCTTGATTTGTGTTATCGTCAAACTCTCTTTCAATGATTGACAACATCATCGACCTATCTCTTTCGTCATGATATAAACAAATATTGCAAATATATGACACATTAAATAAACATGATAAAAACATAACAATATGGTATTTAGCAAGACTTAGGGACTATAAATTTTGGTGTCTATGAAGATGAATTGAAGCTTTTTACGATTAAAAAAAATCATTTTTGATACTGCATAAGATAGATAGGTTAATATTGATATAAACATAACATGTGATCGAGTAATGTTATTAGTTTACTTTTCTTTTACTCCATAAGAAATATTTGTACAAATACTATTAAACTCCATGAAACATAAGAAAAAATTAATAAAACTAAGGCCAAATGATTATTTCCCACCCAATGTTTGATGCAAATCCAACTTTCCAACCTATTAACTATCGAAAATTCAAATATCTACCTCATTTATTAAATTTCACTTTTACTTTAGGCATAAACTCATTATTTAGAAATTTTATTTAAATTTATATTTTGAATTACCCTAAAGTTTTAAAATGTTTAATTTTGCCCCCTAACCTCATATTTTCTAAATTTAAAAAGAGACTTTTCCCTCCCAAGTCTAGGGTTTTAAACTCTCATTTTTTTCCCATTACAATCACCCCCAACTTTCTAAAACATTTCAGTTTCACCCCTTCTCTTTCCCTTAGTTTCCAAATATGATCTCCAATAATCATTTACTGTCTCCGACTGTCAGCTCTTTCCTTCTCGACCCCTCTCCAATAGTCTTCATTAGAAATGAAGACTCGTCGTCTTTATCTCGAATGAAGATAACTGATCTTTGTTTGACGAAGACTCATATGAAGAGTTTTCATCTCAAACAAAGATGAAGACAATCGAAGTGGGAAGAGAGAGTGACGGGCAAGGCGGGAAGGATAGACAGACAACCAATAGCGGTGAATCATTGTCGAAGAGAAAGAGAAAGGAAGACCAAGGTACAACTGAAATTTTTCAAAAATTTGGGGGCAGCTATAATGGGAAAAAAAAAAAAGAGAGTTTAAAACCCTAGACTTGAGGGAAAAAGTCAGATGTTAAACTTGGAAAATATAAGGTTGGAGGGTAAAAATAAATATTTTAAAAATTTATGGTAGTTATAAAATATGAATTTAAATAAAATTTTTAAATGATAATTTTACCCCTAACAATAACAATGAAATTTAAAAGACGGTTAAGTATTTGAATTTTTAATAGTTAATAGGTAAAAAGTTGGATTTGCATCAAATCTTGGGTGGGAAATAATCATTTGGCCTTAGTTTTATTAAATTTTTTCTAATGTTTCATGGAGTTTAATACTATTTGTACAAATATTTCTTACGAAGTGAGAGAAAAGTAAACCAATAACATCACTCAATCACATATTATCATATTAGTTAGTAAAAAATAATTATACATATAATTTTATTCTGAATTATTATTACCTCTTATGGTTATGTCAATTTTTACTAGTATATTTCCAGGAGGCAAGTGATGATTTTTTTCAAATCTAAAAGAAAGTTATTGATGATTTCTCATGCATTAAGTGGTTTTAAAATGAAAGATAGTGACTCTTTAAAAACTTATACTCTCAATTAAGGGTAATTTTGATTTAGGTTGGCTTAGCTTAAGTTTATAACTCCATTTGAATGAGTTAGTCTTAAGTTGAAACTCGAAAGTAGCTGCTCAAATTAAGATGGATTTATTTGTCTATTTAACTACATTGTTTATTTTGCTGGTGACTTTGTTCATTTCTCTAATGGTACCATTCACCTCATTAGTAACCCTTCAAGAACAATGTACACAAGTTTGAGCAAGGTCGAATTTAAGTTTAAGTTAAAATTGGATATTACGAATTTGATCTATGCTTAAATTGAACTCAACTCTGATCGAATCTAATGCTTTCACCTTAACACCAAGTATTTTCATAATTACTATAGTTTTTTATTTTCTATAGAACCCAAGTGAAAGATGCATCTTTATTCTCGTATTATCATTTGGCCAAAAAACTTATTCCCACCCAAAGTTTAGTCTATTGTTAAACTGATATCCCAACTTTTTGAACATCTAAAAACCTACTCATCATCTAACTTTTGTTAAATTTTATTGTTAGTATAAACGGTAAAAATGTTATTTAATGATTTTATTTAAAAATAAAAATTTATCTTTTTTTTCCACCTTAGTTTTGAAAACTAACAATTTTCCTCTAACTTATCTTTAAAAAGTTATCTCCCCCCCCAACTATCTAGGGTTTCCATATTTTAGGATTAACATCTGCCCTTTCAAATTCAAAATATTGCAATTGCACACCTACAAAATGCATTCTCTTTTTTTTACAACTATTTTTTTTGATGATTTACTTTGATGCATCATTAACCCTACCACTAACACCTTCTCTCGCCCTAATGGTTTTTTAACATAGAAACCATGTAAAATCTAACCAAAATTGAGCGAAAGATCTTGCTTTATTTTAGCTAGATTTGTGTTGTCAACATCTCCTTCAGTGGTCAACAATGTCATCAACCTATCTCTTTCGTCATAATATAAACAAATATCACAAATATATAACACATTAAATAAGCATGATATAAACATAACAATATGGTCTTTAGTAAGACTCAAGCACTAGAAAATTTGGTGTTTGCGAAGATAAATTGAAGCTTTTTATGACAAAAAAACAATTTTGATACTTCATAAGATAGATTAGTTAATGTTGAAATTCATATTGAAAATTTTGATACTTCATAATGTAGATTAGTTAATATTGAAATTCATTCAATTTCAGTATGGTCCATGTTTGGGCTATTTTACGTATTTCCCTATATTTTATGGTTACTTTTGGAGGACCTTGAACTTTTTACCATGATCAAAGAGATGAAACATGTTTTAGACACAACCAACCCTACCATTCCATCGGGACCAATGGAAACTGGTAAAATTGATCACATTTAAGGAATGAACGCATATTATTGGGAACAATAAAATTATGAGTCCTTATAATGAGTACCCATTTATGGTAAATAATAATATGTCATTATATGATTATATATTATTTTATTATTAATTCAAAATTACTCATGAATAATAAAATTGTGTGCACTTACCAATTTAAGTACTAATAATAATATTTTATCATGTGATTATCTGTTGTTTTATCAAATTAAAATATCGTATAATCTTTAGTACCTAGTATAAATGCACATAGCAACACTCAGTTGAAAAATTGTATTATCCATGTCAATGAATTTAAAATTAGATTAGAAGAAAATTTGGCCACTAGATTAAGTTTTAGAGCTATAATAAGAAATTTGTGTTGAAGACAAAAGCCCTAATTTGTTTATACCTATAATTAAAGATTTATGTTGAATGCAGAAACCCTAATTTATTATACAATGGACTATGTATGTGATTTTTATTCTTATTCGAACAATTGTCGTGGTCTATATTTATTATTTATATAAACTTATTTGATTCCTTATATAATGAAGAGATTATAGTTATTATTAAATTAACGTATAAGATAATATAATAATTAATCTGATTATCACATTAATTAAAATATCACTTCGTTAAATTTAATAAATTTAGTTCAATATATTAAATATATTTAAGCAAAAGAATATTCTAATATTTTTTTAATTACTATCAATTAAACATAATAATTATTTATACATAATAATTTTTTCAAATATATTATTAATTTATATTCATTAATCGTTAAAGTAATCTTTCAATTTTGATGTTAAAAGATTTTCCGAATCAAACACACCCTAAAGTTTTTTCACCAGGGTCTAGCTAAAATATCTCTAATTTTTTAATCTAATTTGAAAGACTGATTCATAATCCTCTATAAACTACAATGTGACAGTTTAGAAGACGGTAAAAATAATATATAAGTTAACTATTTATAATTTACTATTTACATCTGTTGGATCATAAAAATATGGGTATAATTGAACCTAATGGAGTCAAATAATATTTGGTTTGAACTCAACTTGATAAAATTGACACAAAACTTAAGTTTAAGCTCACCAAACTGTAAAGTTCTTGGTTCGAATTTGAGAAATGAATTATTGACTCAAACTTAACTTAAAAAAACTCGTATCTCAAAGTACTTGACAATAATCAAATTAAGCCTAAATCAATTACCCCTCCACTTAAAAAACAAAGGTTTGAGTAGATATAGAATGATTATTTACTTGAATCCAAAGGTAGGATTTTGTGTAATCATCACTTATTATACAATTAAATGATTTAATTATTTATTTTACCACAATAAAAAAAAAAAAAAAATTGGCATCAGCTGCCAATTTAATAATAAAAATAAACTCTTACCCCTAATTGTTCTCATAAAAAAGTTGATGGGATTAATAAATCTATCTCATAGGATGAAATTTGTTAATATAAATTTTATTTTCATCAATGTAGTATTAAAATGGAAAACCACAACCTCGGCAATTTCGTGTTAATTTTAAAGTACATTTTATCAAGTTTTTATATTTTATGCTTCTTGAATCAAACATCTCTTTGCATTCAGCAAACTGAAACAGAATAGAGTTAAAAAATCAAAACCCCATTTGGGATTCAATCTAATAAATGAATCCAGAGTCTTAAAACCTAGACCAAATTAGTTAATTTGACCGGAAACTAATGTCAAATTCAATCCGAAGCATGACTACAATCCGTTTTAGTCATTAGTTTGGATTGATATGAGATTAAACTGTATGAAAAATGATAATTTAACCATCGGATCAAACCACTCTAATCATCATATTAATGTCAAATGACTGAATCCGTTTTAAAATTTTAATTATACACTCGAACCTAAAAACATTGAATCCAAAAAATATAGATTTCCTTTATGATAACACTATCATCAAAATAAATTAAATTCTATTATAAAATACATAAAAATTGATATCATAAATAAAGGATCAAGTACTGCATCTCAAAGCCTGAAGAAAAAAGCAAAATTTTCTCCCTATTACTCGCTCCCCCAACCCAATATTATGGATGCAATTCACTACAAAAATTTCAAACTCCTTCTCTAGTACCTTAAAAATGATACGCAATGGGTCTACAAAACTTATCACTCTGTCCTTCATGATGTACACCATGCGGGAAATCTTGAATGTTGATACAATGAGCACTACCTTCGCTTGTAACTGCAAAACCAATCGAAAGTGAAAAATAGTCGGATCAATGGCTAAATAGTTCATTCATGCTTGCACATGAACATAATAGCAAGGCAACAGAAAAATTAGTTTAGAATGGGGACTTAATGCAGTGTGACCATGCAAAGCAACTATTGTTTCAGAAGGGGAACACACGAATAAACAACATGAATTTACTAGACAAAGGGAACTGCAATAAATAGCAGGCATTTGATCACAAAGCAGAACAAAAGAATCAGACTATTCCCCTTTATTCCCTTTTTAGTTCAACTGGATGATGGAAATCAAACCACGGGTGTCAAACACATTTACTAGAAGCCTCAGAACTTAAGGTAACAGAGAATACAATGAAAGTGATTGGTGGAAAGCATGCCAGAGTAGAGAGAAAAGGTTGTAGAACTGCAATGAACTTCTTATAGAACTCAAAAGACATTAGGTAATTTTTTTTCCCCTTCTGATTTGCTGGACCTAATTAGAATTATTGGGAAAATTTGGATTTTCAGATCTTCATTTCAAGTTGGAAACTAATTCAAGCTAGAAGCACAAATAATGCACAGGGGAACCTAAACAAGGAAAGAAATATGAGCTAATTCATACCGTGACTTGCTCTTAAAAGATTTCTTGGTCTTTTTTCCATTGCTTCTCTTCTGCTTCTTTTCACTTATGTCACTCTGGAACAGTTCCCTCATCTCTTCTGCTCTGGGTTGACTTTTTTGGGAATTACGTTTTGTTTTCTTAGTGGCAACCTTTGAAATCTTGCCAGCATCTAATGCCTTCTTCTTAGCTTTCACAGCTTTTGCTCGTCTGTAAGCCAGATCAACTAAAGAGATTCCAGCCTCATCTTTCTTATCTTTTCCCTTGCCCTGCAGATTTATAAATGAGTACCACACCACTTCAGAAATAAAATGACAAACCGTTACATTAGAATTATAAAATAATAATAAAACATACTGCAGTTCAAAGATTTCATAATTAATTCAAAAAGAATAACACAACAATAATCATGCCTACACAAAATTGCAAGAAGAAGCCAAAGGATAACACATCTTTGTTGTCTACAAACTCAAACTTGGATGAAGGAGGTAATAAGAGAAAGGACAAACAAAAGGCAACAGACCAGAGAAAGACTCTGCAGGAGTTAGACAAAAAGTTTAAGCTTAAGGTTCGCTGTCAAATGAATTTCAGCTACAATCTTGTTGGAGTATATAAGCCCCACATTGGGGAAAAATAAAAATGAAAGGCTATGTAACGTAATGGGTATTTAAGTTAGATTGACTTAAGTTATTTTACAATTGGAGCTCAAAATATGTTCTCATAATTAATAAAGATCTCATTTCACACTCCAAGTTTAAAAGGCCCAAGACTTTTAACAAATCTTAAAATCCCCAATCCAATTTCAACACAGGTCTGAACACAAGAAGAATTAAAGAAGCATACTTTTTCATCTTGATAATCATCCTCCAACATTTCTCTAGCTGCTTCCAGTTTACGACGCTTCTTTCGAGGCAAATTTTTCTATTAAACAAATATACAAATGAATATCACAACCACCATATCAAAAGTCGCTAATCAAGAAGATAATATAGCTGAAACTCAGGATTGTTACTACCTCACGCTCTCGTTTCCTCTTCTCTTTCATTTTAAGATCTTCAGCCTGTTGGGCACTGATTACCTCCTTTCTAGAACCTTTTCCATTTTCAATAGATGCCTGGCAAAAAGGAATGTAAAGATCATACAGCAATTGAGAATAGTCCATACCCAAAAAAGGAGAAAGAAAGAAGAAAGAGTAACCTACTACCATATTGAAAGGCAAGTTTTATTAACCTCCCTTGAAATCAAGAAAATGTCCTTTTGAACCCCCAGATTTAAAAATTAGCACTAATTATCAGGCAACTATATCTTTCTTTAGAGTTTTCTATTACAGTTCTATTTCTTAGGCTCATACCAAGGCTGAATTAGGCCAATTTAGGTTTTTTGTACCTGAAAACAGAGGTGGGTAATATGATGGAACCATTTTGGTTTGAAAATGAAAATGAATAAATAGCACCATTAAAAAGAAAAAAGTGCTTCAAAATGAAAAATAGTCCACTTCACTAGCAGACAGGGAATGAGAGATGATAACAGCTAATGTTCTGCTTTCTTCTTAAAATATAATAAAATAAAATAACAATAATGTAGAATCAGGTAAGCTCCTTAATAGAACAGCCATCATTTTATTAACAAGATATCATCTATAATAAACAACCTTCTTCCAAATTAGAACCATATTTATCACAAATCCCATATAAATATTTAGCAAGAAATTGTATCATCCCAAACATTTATTATATGTAAAGGCAAAAGATTAGAGGCAAGATTACCTTAGCTTCCTTTGCTGCAAGTTTTTTTTCCTTTTCTGTCAGAAACCAAGTTTTTTTAGGGCGTGAAAAGATTTCTTCTTTGTGAGCAATCATATTTTCTGCCTGCATGTTTTATCGGAATGCATGAAATTTGAAAAAAAGTAAACTTAGAGAACAAATTCATATTAACTTGCAACATCGAGTTCAAAATCACAATAAAAAGATAGAGTGCAGTGGCAATCCAATTAACTTGCTCTCGAAATGAGAACCACTTCTTTTAATCATACCATGGTCCAAAAACTAGAAAAAAAAAAGGGGGAAAATACAAATTTATATTCTTCAAGATGTCAATGCTGAAGTTGCATTTGAATAGGATAACGTACCTTTGTTGCTTCCATTTCAGCTTTTCTCAGGGCCATCTCTTCCCTGTGCATTTGGAAAACTATTAGTACAATAGAGAGATAAATAGTTTGTCAAAGAAACCATACAAGTGAATACAAAAAAACCTCTCTTCTTGAAGGATGGCAGCTACTTGATCTTCCATCTGCTCAATTATTTGAGACCACTTGGTAATTGATTGCTCTGCAACAATTCGGCTCTTTAACTTTGAACCAACTCTCTTAGCCTAAAGTTGGAAATAACATTTTAAATAAATTATGTTCTGAATTCACTCCAAAAATAATATATTTAAACATATAATTTCTTATAAGAAATGCCTCATTTATTCATATAAAGGAACTTCTTAAGAAAATTAACATAGTTGAAGAAAGAGTTAAGAACTATGAACAAGAAAGATCAATCTAGGTATTATTTGATGTTAAGGTTCCAAAGTGATCTTTCAGACTCGTCCTCATTCTTTACAGCTGTCAGAACTGTGAATAACAAACTAAGTGATTGGTTCATGCATACTTCTCAAATCAGGGTCCTACTTAGAGTTTTTGAATTCTATGAAGCCGGATCTTATTGGGCCTACTTCAGATCCTCATGTTCTGTTTCAGCTTAATGTGTATCACAGCATAGTTCAATGTAATTGTCATCAGTTGATCATACAGTTTTCACGTAGTTCTCCATTGCTAGCTTCAGCCATAGCATTGGTTTGCTTTTATCTGTTTAGGACATCCATAAATTAAGGACTAATCGATAGAAGGGAAATGATTAAAGGAAAATTTAAGGGTCAGTTCGATTTGTGATTCAAATATAATTTTCAAAATCTAAAATACAGTTCAAATTTTTGAGTTGTACTTTCATATTTTTAATATTTTAAAATTAAAAACTGTTTTAGATTAAAAGATATAGAAAACTGTGAAGATGACTTTTAATTGTTTTCTAATTTTACGGTAGGCTTTTGGATTGTATTTAAAAACTGTTTCTGAAAAAAAATCAGACATTTTTAACAAACACATTTTCATAAGATATGCTGTATCCTTGTTTTAAAATTTAAAAAAAAAAAAAAATACTGCTTTCAAATTCCATATCAAATGGGCCCTAAGCTTTTAAACTTAATTTTGGGCAAAAATGTAGAGTTTCTGTAATTAAAAAAAAATTTGAAGAAAAACAGAAAACAAGAGAAATAGCTGTGAAAACTACCCTAGGGTACCCACATATGCTTGAAGGAAAGACATACTTAAAGTCAATCAGCCAAGATATAATCCACCTCAGATGGGACCAGATTCCACAAAAGCCAATGCTTAACCTCTTAGTTATGTGAAGGCCACATAAGTCAATTACAAAGGACTTGAAATACAAACTAACTTCTGATTTAGATGCCCAGTAAAGTAATTTTGAATTGATTAAATGAAGGAATTCACAAGGTTGACATTACAGAAGCTAAATAGATGAACACCCTTAAAATAGCAGAAGATCTATATCCTAGAAATAAGAAGACTAATAAAAGGATAGTCAGGTCCAAAAAAAACAATATGGTAAAATATGACTCACAATGGCTTTTAAAAGGGATCGATCATTGTCTGTCACAAGCGTAACAGCATATCCTTCTCTGCCAGCTCTTGCTGTACGACCCACTCGATGGACATAGCTGCAGCAAGAAATGAAAGCATAGTATTTACTAGAAAGCAAAATGTGAGTCAAGTTTAAGTCAGAGAGTGCAAAAATTAGGGCTCAGCAACTTTAGTTCTAATAGTGTTTTACACTGTTCATAAGAAACGGAAAATTAGGATATAAATGTCATTCAATAAATACTGGAGGTAGCAGTGGTGACTAGCAATATAAGAGATAACTCGGTGCCTACCTGGTAAGGTCTCGGGGACATGCGTAGTTAATAACCGTTTGGACACCAATTATGTCGAGCCCCTAAAAATGGCATAAAAAATAGGTGTCAGATAAAGAATACCACCTATTATCACTCCAGCTCACAAGAGTAAATTAGCCATTTTTGTCTGTTTATTAATTCACAAAACGGCAATGTGAAGGAGGGCACGACGCAAAGATTGTGCAAATAATTTCACATAGAAACCACAACCAAATTATAACTGAAAGATTCAGAACAAGGGAAAATAGAAGATGATGTTGGAGGGAAGCATGAGAAACTTAGAGTCGACAGAAAGAAAACACGCGCAACTGTGGTGAAATTATAAACATATGTGATATATTTCAGAGTCTCAGCTTACACGAGCTGCCACATCAGTTGCAATCAAAAAATCAACTTGCTGCTTCCTAAAAAGTTCCAAAGCCTACAAAATCAAATACGTGCTAGCATTAGAAATGTCAGAAGTTCAATAACAGCCAACAAAACAAATTCTCCAATGAGATAACATTCTAGCACATAATATTGGAAAATAATGTCAAAAGTCCGGTGAAGAAATTTAAAAAAAAAAAATTATTTACTCACATCAAGTCGCTGTGCCTGAGTAAGATTTCCATGAAGCTCAGCTGCTTTGAAGCCAGCCAATCCAAATAAAATCTTTAACCTATGTGCAGCCTGCTTAGTTCCACTGCCAAAGAAATTGAAATGTCACTACATATATCCGATATCCCCAGCAATGTAGATCAAACAAACATATGAAAAGCTAAAAATCTGAAGTTTGGTATATCTAAAATACATTCAACTGTAAAAGGATTTATGTTGCCATGTAGTCACCATAATTTCAAGAAGATAATAAGCCTATGTACTGAGAATCAAACCTGAAGATGATCACTTTGGATGTGAATGTCTTTGAGCACAATGAAAGAAGAACAGCTTCCTGATTCACTTCACGCATTCTGCGTATTCTAACCACCCTGCAGAATAGAAATCACAGAACTTGATCAGTTATATAGCATTTATAAAAATGCAACCACATGAAATTATTTACTTTCAAAAATAACTTGCACTTGCTAAACAACTCAGATCAGTCCATGTTAATAAAAATTTAACATAATATAATAAGCAAAATGAAATTAGAAAATTGAATAAAGTCAACAAATTACTCTTCTGTCAAAGTAGCAGGCCGTTTTGCAGATGGGTCTGCCGACAGGCGCATGGGTTTAGTCAGAGAAAGCTTTATAAGCTCATCCACTTCTTCAGTCATTGTAGCTGAAAACAGCATAGTCTGTCTCCTTTTGGGGCATAAGCGAACCTGAAAATAACTTAAAATAGGTTAGAAAGTTCTCGATTAAACTATCAGCATGTCCGAAGATGAAAGATTTAGCACCAATTTCAACAAGCAATTACCATCTAGATTTTTCTGTCTATTCTAAGCCTCTAACTACTAATTTAGAATTTTCTAATCCATGTATTAAGAGATCAAACTCCATAACATATGCCAAGAATAGAGATATTGCTCCAAAATTAGTTACTTTTGTAATGGAAAAAGAAAAGAGACTTAACATACTCCAACAGACACAAACCTAGCAGATTTTACATGCCAGAAAAGGACCCATAAAAAACTACAGCTTATGTTATAAAAACTTATTGAGGAACAAGTACCAGCTCATGAATTTCAGCACTGAATCCTAGCTCCAGAAGACGATCTGCCTCATCGAGGATTAAGACTGCAAGATCATCCAAATCCACAGACATTGAATTCCTTAAGTGATCTATCATACGTCCAGGAGTTGCCACAACAATATCTGGCATTGATCTCAATGCTGTCTCTTGCACCTAAAATTACATTAAATACATCACAACAATACAATTGATGAGAAGAGATAACACTTCAAATATATACAATTACATGAATAGTAAATTTTCAAAATAACTGAATGAATCATGTAAGGAAATTGCAAATGGCCAAACGAGCATCTCTTGCTCTTATTAAAACTAAGAAAATATTTCCACATTGTCTAATGAAAACAGAAATATTGCAAGTTTGCAGTCTGGATTTTTTTTTTTTTTGAAGAGAAAAAGGAAATTTAATGCATAATAAGAAAGCCTAGTCATTATATAAAATGATTGGAATTAAATGAGTAGCAGAATCGTGAGCCAAGAGATTGCGAATTATGAAATTGAAGAGATGTCAAAGTATGCACAAACCTTTGTTGAAAGCCCACCAACAACTAAGCAGCATCTGATATCAGTAAATTGAGCAAGTTTCTCTATCATACTGTGAACCCTATAAAGAGACCAAAAAGAAGTTATTTTTAAAGAAAAAAATCTAATTAAAAAGATAAGATAATTTTTTAAATAAAATTTCATGGTGTTCACGAACAGTAACATTCAATTGACCAGGAAGAGATAATTTTGTAGGTTATCAGAGGCACAAAATGGGTAAAAATTGGGTAACAATGGTATCTTAAGATCCGAAGATATAAATTTTGCAGTTTCTATCAATTTTTTTGGTACTGTTTGTAGCATGATTAGGAAAAGTATTTTAAAAGTATGGTATAAGCAAAATTACAATTAGTAACATTTGTAGCAAAAACAAAACTAAGAGGAGAAAGGAATCAAAGTTAAATAAAACACTCACTGTGCTGCCAACTCTCTTGTTGGAGTAAGAATTAGGACCCGTATAGCAGGAATACGTTTTGGACGAAATAACAACCTCTCCAATGTAGGTAAGGCAAAGGCTGCTGTCTGTTACAATATATAAAAGTAAATTTAAAAAACAACTTTAAAGCACATAACCAATCACATGTCAAAAATTTATGGATTAAGCAAATAGAATACCTTCCCGGAACCTGTAATTGCACTCCCACAAATATCACGCCCAGTCAGTGCTATAGGTATACCTGCCGCCTACCCAAACATATAAACACAACAAAATATGAATTCATTCGATGAATTGATGATCAAATTAGAGAAACAATGTAGGTACAACTTAAACCTGAATTGGCGTGGGTTTTGAGTAGCCCAACACCTCACATGCGCGAAGCAAAGGGCGAGATAAATTGAGCTCCATGAATGAATTGGCATGAAATGACGTTCCTTCGGATGGTGCAAAAAAAGATTTACCATCAGCAGCATTAGTAGTCTCATCATCTTCATCTTCCGGTTTATAATCCTCCTAAAGAAGGTAATCATATATTTCAATATCACAATCTTATTGTGTGTAAAGAAGAATTCAGAAAACATTTAGAGCACTTTTGAATGGTTAAAGGACTTTTGTAGCATTTTCTTAGCACTTCTTGAGAACTTAAATAACACCAAATGCTATTTAAGGATTCACTGAATAGTTGTTAACGTTTTTAAAGAATAAGCAGTTTTCCAATTAAAAATAGTGTTAGAAGTGTTCTGCTAATATTAACTCTATATGTGCTTCTCTATAAAGCACTTATAAACAATTTTACTCAAATGCACTCCAAAAGTTCTTTCTATTAAATATAAATTAAAAAAAGAGCTCAAACGTATCCTTAAATTTGAGAAAAAATACAAAAGGTTATAGAATTGAAGCTGAGAGAGTTCAATTACTTGTTTATCCGGTTCAGAATCAGACTTATCCTCATCAACAGCTTTGGCAATGGGGACTGAGCGCTGCTGAAGGGATTTGGAGATTTTGAAATCAATGGAAGTTGTGCTTCGACGAGTATGCTCTTCAGCTGCAGACTCAGAGTATAAAGCAAAGTCCCAGGGAGATTGCTTCTGCCTATTCGGAACTTTCTCCTCTTCCTCGTCTCCTTCTCCTTCCTCTTGTTCTTCCTCTTCAGATTCCAAGTCTTCAATTTCTTCATCACTCGGTGGTTCAAACACAAAACTTGAACCCATGTCCAGTTACTCCAAGCTCTCTCTTGTCTTCAACAAAACAAACAAATGGGTCATTGTAATTAATGCATGACTAAAAAACTGAACCTGATGAAAAACTTTAAGTAAACCCTAAACCCTATTTTTTTTTTTAAGTATACCCTAAACCCCGCTTTATTTTGCAGAAACTTACTTAAAGATGATAGGCCTGGACAGTCAGAAGTATTGAACCTGATGAAAGCTTCAGATTAGCGCAATTTACAGACTAAATCTGAGAAAAAAAAAATTATACATAAAAATATGAAAGACTCCGTAAGAGAAAAAATATATGGAAACAAAGTATGAGATGAAAATAATATCTGCGCCTAATAAGAAACCCAAGCATCCAAATCAGCAAGAAACTCAAATTAACCTTAAAAAAAAAAAAAAACCTAAGTGAAAAGAGGCGAGGGGTGGTGGTGGTGGTGGTAACGCCGGCACCCAAAGTGACAGAGACGAGCGTTTTGCGCAGAGAAAAAACGAGGGAAACAAAAATATTTCGCAGTTGTGAAGGGTTAAATGAAAACCCGAAAACCCGATCCGTTGGTCATCATACAATTTTGACCGGATCCGGGTCAGGATCCAGTAGAGGTGTAATTCAGCTAACCTATTTAAGTTATAGCACCAGCACGATACAGGATTAGTCGACTATAGCTGGATTTAAAAATGTATTTTTAAATTCTATGATTTTTAGATTTTTATATTGAAATTTTATTGTTTATAAATTTACCAAATATTTATTAAATTGAAAATCAAAAAATAAAATTTTATCTATATAAATATATGATTTAAAATTTTTATTAATTTATTAATATTTTATTTGAATCAAATCATAAATTTACGGGTTTATCAAACCTATCATTCTCAAATTCAAATTTGATTTGATTAGTTGCGAATTGTTTATAAGTAGTTCAACTCAATAAAAATTTGAAGTTTCTAATTAATTTGTATTTTGGTGATTATTTCTTGCCAAGACTATGATATTTCTTATTCTTTAATTTGAAAATTTTATTTGTCATCTATTTGTATTAATGAAAATTAAGTGATTAAACTTATTTGTTCTTAATAAAAAATTAGAAGGATAAAAAAAAAAGTCAAAATGCTTTAAAATGTCAAGTCTAACACTAGACATGTTAAGAGGTCAGTTTGATCCAAACGTCATTTTTTTGGCATAGCCCATGGTGGCTTGATATGCATTATAGTAACTCATGGGTCGTGTTGTATGCCTTAAAGTTTGGCTTATGGGCTGGCCTGCCCAATATGATATTATGCATAATTTTTTTAAATATTTATTAATTATTTTAAATTTTTTATTATTTATTTATTATTACATAGTAAATCTAAAGGGAATTCAAAAGTATTCATTAATGTTATAAAAAATTAAAAAGTAATAATAAATTTATTATTAATTTTTCGAGAAATCAAAAGATAATGTTCGAAATCAAAATTTATTAATAATTTGTAATTATTCTTATAGGAAAAACTAAAAGCTTAGTATAAGAAATCCAAAAGACATAATAAAAATCAATAAAAAATTGAAAAAAATAAAAATATATATAATTAATAAGTCATCCATCAAAAGCTCATGGACGGGTCTATTAAAGGCCCAACATGACATGACCCATTGTAGCATGGGTCGTGTTGTGGATCTATATTCTCGTTATTGTGCGGGTCTAGGGTACGATATGGTGGGTCATATCAAAGCTAACCCAGCATAGCCCACTACTATGTCTATCTTGTACCATCTAAGTATAATCAAACATATTTTTAATCAAATTATCAAAACCACACATCTACCATTTTTTTCCTAAAAGTTATGATGCTAAGAATTTGTGGTTCACAAATACTAAGGGAAAAGGTTGGATTGTGATTGTCTTACTGATGGTTTCAGTAGAGAACACCTCATTGTTGGTAGTTTTGAAGAACTTTTTGTATGGTCTCCAAAATAAAGATGGAATCACACTAAGTTTAAGAATGGAGAGGCAACGCTTGTGTCGATGAAGACTATCACTTTGATTGGTTTGTCATGTTTGTGCAGAAGCAATTTGATTTCCACTGAGGGTTATGGTTGATAAGAACCTTGGACTGGTATCATTGAAACACCATAAAAGTCATAATCTCTATATCAGTATCTGAGTTTGACTCTTGAATTGTGAAATCAAGATCAAAGTGTTTTGAATCAGTTTCTAAAAACAAGGATTCAACCTCATGAGATTTGAGACTAGCCACTTGAGAAATCTGGTTTATCACCTCTTATTCTTCCTTGAAGGACAATTCTTAGAGAAGTGTCCTTTCTTGTTACATATGAAACATTGATCATGCTTTCTTGAAGTTTTCTTTCTCCTAAAAAATCTATAGTGAGGTTTGGTTATTTTGAGGAACTCTGACTTATTTCTAAATTTGAGATTATATCTTTTGTAATGTTTCTTTCTACAAGTTTTGCATTCACAATGGCTATCCTTATGAGAACATTTGATTCGTAAGTCTATCATGTCACAAATTTTGTCAAGTGTTTTTCCCAATCTATCAATACTTGATATAAATTTTGACTTGATACATAATAGCAGTAATTGGCCTAGGATAGTTTGTTACAAATCTCCCAATGATGTTTAAGCCAACATTCTTTTCTGGTACTCTAGATACTTTAGAGTCTTGTTACCTAAAGGTTTTAGAAGTTGGTTCAGGTAGGCCTACTTCAAATTTGGATCATCGATGCCTTTAAATAGATAAAATCAAGCACGAGCCTTCTTGAAATGTTTTTCTAAGTTTTTGGATGAAATGAGAACAATATTTCAATTTGAAGTATTCTTCTCAAGCTCGATCAATGATATGTGTTAGGTTTTCCAAAAATTCAATATAAATGTGGTAGATAAATTGATCTATATCTAGGAGTTAAAGTATCTACATTTGTTTGTATTGATCAAGTGCAACTACTATTCTTTTAAGTGCCTGTGAAGTGAGCAACAAAATTGCACAACACTTGGTTAATTATGGCACTAGGGTTCAAGAGTTCAGTATTTAGTCATCTAGTCATTTCATGAATACGATTCCTACGTTGAAAAATAAGAACATCATTAAAGTGAAATACTGGAATTTTGAATTTGAACTGGTTGTAAAAGGTTGTTGTTTTGGCGTCCGGTCTTAAGGAGAATCTTGATCCATAGTGGACTGATTGTCTCTTTCAAGAGAATCTGGTCATGGCTACGATATTTGTCTTAGTTCATAATTTCCAACAAAAAAATTGTTTGCAATTCTGGGTCAGATTCATGAGAAGCATAATTTGATAAAGTAAATAAATTTTTGGAGGAATTGGTAAAATCATTGGAATCTAGATTTTGAGGGTTTGATTATGCCATGAGATAATTACTAATAGGGTTATCAAAAATGGCTTGTTGGGGAGGATAAAGGTCTTGTGGTTTTGATATAGGAGTAACCATGGGGGTAGTAGAAATGATTATCGTTTTGCCTTTGTCTTTAGGTGGGATTGTTGGATGTAATGATTGTGAAGATACCTTTGGCTATTATGGAGCATTTAAGGCTCTGTTTATCAATAGAGAAGAGTTACCAATTAACTTTTGGTAATTTTCAAAGTTACTTATGAAAAATAACTATGGTTCTTTTGGCAAAAGTGAGGGAGCAACAAAGTAATATGTCATAAATGGGAAAGTTGGTGGAGTTACCACCATAGGAGCTCTTTGCATCATGGCTTCCATGTGAACTAATGGAGTTTTCAAAGATTTTATTTCTTGTTGTTATGTTTGGAAAGGAATTTGGAAAGCAATACAGGACATGATGTCTTTGTGTACTTATTGGATTCTCAATCTTAATGTATCAATTGGCTGTATGATTATATGAGTTTAAGAATCAAGCTTTTGTTCAATTTGTTGGACTGATATCAAGTAGGACTTAATTTTGGGCAACAATATTTTGAGATTGCTAGTTTAAAACTGATTCTGCTGGACTAATTTGCTCTTGAGCTCCATCAGCTTTGATTGCTTGTGGATTTTTGACCTTTCAAACTTGTGTAGTTTTGTAAATGGGATTTACTGTTTGTTAAAAAAGAGGAAAATCCATTGGTTGGAACATTATAATATAAGGTAATTGGGGAGAGGAAAAACTTGTTGCTTAGGTTTCTATTACATCAAACATTTTTTTGTTTGTCGTTTCTGGTTTGATACCTTAACAATAGGTATTTATTGCCTTAAAGGTGGAAGAAGATCATCTGGTTCTTCTGAATTTGAATTCAAGCAATTATTTGGCCAGTTTGATTGTGGCATAGATGGGTGATCAGTCTGTGGATCTTTTTTTTTTCACAATAAACAACAAATCATATTTTCCTGATAGATCTCCAAGAAAATCGTATCCAGGTAGTCTTGCTTTGTATATTTGATAAAATAGTTCTTGTTGGTTGGCCTTTCTATTTCTTTGGGTGAGGTGTCGTTTGGATCTCTCCAAGTGATACTGATTCAAAAGGTGAAATGGGTGTGATCTTTTTGTACATGACACACATCTATAATTTAGATCATCTAGATCATAAGGATAAAATAGATAGATGGTTGGGTCTTCTAAGGTGAAACCATAAATTTCTTATTTTGGTTCTTCTGAAATTTCTTCACATGTGAATTATGTGAGAGAGCAAATGATGGAAAAGTAATTTCTT
Source organism: Mangifera indica (assembly GCF_011075055.1). Classification (NCBI taxonomy): domain Eukaryota; kingdom Viridiplantae; phylum Streptophyta; class Magnoliopsida; order Sapindales; family Anacardiaceae; genus Mangifera; species Mangifera indica. The sequence continues at coordinate 307,797 of NW_025401105.1, read as the reverse complement.
TAAGTGATTGGAAGGATATCGATAACCTTTCACTAGAAGATTTGTTATATTATGGAGATATAGATTGGATCAATTGAGCTGATACAGATACCTGTTATATTTGTTCATAGGTAATATACCATTTATTTAGAATTAGTTCCTTAAACTTTTTTTTTTGGCATCTATTTTGGAACTAATGTACAATAAGGCTTTCAATTTGTCTCAAAATTAAAAAATATTGCATTATGGATTCCTTCAAGGGCGGCAATATCCAGAGAGTGATTCTAGACTCGGTAAGCTATTTGGAAGTGAATAATGGCTATAAGTGTCTGGCATTGGGGAATGACACTTGTAATTTGTATCTAGATTTTGATTGCACTACAAAGTTGTGGACCTTGTAATGACATGCAAAAGTTTGGAAATAGAGTCATTATTATTGTTCCAACATTGAGTGTAGTTTAAACAATACCAAGATTAACATATTCAAAATTTAAAAAACAGGTGTTAAAGAGAGTGATCCTTGATATAGTAGGTAACCTTTTTCTTCCATGAAAAGTGAGAGCAAGTTGCAGAGCACCAAAGTGAAGATAAGTGTATTCTTTGGTGATCCATTCCTGAGTGAACTGAACAGGAAATGCCAAAGTGATATATTGTTGTAAAGTTGTAGCTAGAAGCTAGTAACTACTAAAAAAGGTTCTTTGGATGTATTCCTTAACTTTTACAGTTGATGGGTAAATGATGGTGTTTATGACTCTTTTAAAAGAGGTTAAAAGTTTCAAGTAATTGTGATATGGGTTTAAAAAAGTGAGGTTGGTTGTAGGTAGTCTGGATTCATTATCCAGGTATTTTATCTCATGTAAACAATCCATTTTATAAGAGAAATGGCAGGTAAGAGAAGAAGTAAATGCAGTAGGCACTACATGAGTTTCAGTTTGTGGATATGAAGTAGAATAAGACATATTTGCCTAATATTAAGTTCAAATAGAACAAACTAATCCAAAAAGTAAGGTTAAAAATGAAGATCTAACTCTCAAATAGTAATATGGCTCTAATACCAAATGATAAAAAGGTAAACAAGGTATATCTGGGAGTTAGTGAAACAAAAGGAATATTTCTAAGGTATGACTAAGATTCTTATTCATAACAAAGGATTCAAGTTATGGAGGTTTTTTAATGGAAACAGGGCATTCGCTCAACTTAAACTCAACCTAACCTGTTATAGTTATCGATTGGGAAGGTGCCTTCTCGAATAGTTTCTGATGTCTAAGATCCTCATCAGAGGCAAGTATAGTGCATATTCTTATTTAAGAGTTGGTTTTAGTGTTTTTAGTATAAAGAGAAGTCGATTCTGCCATGAGTTCAATAATAGAATTTACTCAAAATATATAAGAGAAACAAATTAAGGATAAGATAAGATAAGATGTCTTCTCTTGAAAGAAAAGACTTCCATAAGAGGATTGAGCTGGCAGCTCGTACAGACAGTAAAACAAAGAATAAATGGCTCATACAACAAAAGCAAACAAATAATACATAAAACACAAACATAAGCATATGGTTTACATAAAGCAAACAATAAAGATTCTCTATTATCTTGTTAGAGAGATATTGGAGATAATGCATTGGAGTCACCATCATGCATAGGTTCTAACTCTTCATTGATAACATTGATTTTTTATTGATCAGTCAATTTAAGGACCTTTTTTATTTCAAAAGGTTCTTGGGAATTAGGATATTGGGAAAAGAAATCATAGAAAACTAGATTGTGAGATAAGGTGATATCTTCGATGCAATCGAAAGAATAAGAATCTGACGATGTAGCATGATAAGTTGTCTATCTTGGGTCTTGAGTTAGTTGGCTTCTTTGGTTGTAAGGTTGCCATGTATTCAGAGATGTGTTTTAAGTCACATCTTTATCTTCGTTGGTATGAAAAATCTTGGGCCATGAATGAGACTGTTGAGTATTGATCTTTTCAAAAAACTTGTTTTTAGCTTAGATGATTTTTTAAATGTAGGGATTCAGATATTGTTCCCATGAAGCATCTTCAACTAGAGTGGGCTAAATCTGAGCAAGAATAATCGCATTTGTTTCGAATATCCTTCTTTCAAAGTTATAGTATTCTTGAGAATAGACTGCTCTAAGTTTTTGAAGACTGTATAGGAAATAAACATTTTTTTGGACACATATATCAAACAATATTTTCTTATGATATTTGAGAACTTAAGTTTTCCTAGTAAAAAACATAATAGAGAATTATGAATCTGGATTTCTCTATAAGATTGATATTCAAGGTGGCATTGGTAAAAAGTGCATGTCTGTCATGGTAATTAATAGAGCCATTGTAAAAATACTTGAAAATGAGTGAACTCTAAATTTTATGATCATTTTTCAACAAGTTTCAACCATGACAACATGAGAGAGAAGGAATTTTATAGTGATTGTGTACTTTGAAAAGAGGTACCAAAGAAACCAAAGGGTATTCCATGTAAAGTCTTTAGACACATAAGAGACAGAGAACAAAGTTAAGTAGGGAAAACTCAAGTGTATACTGAGTTCTCCTAGGGTGTAAAGGCCTATGTCTTCAATGGCTTTAAGCTGGTAGTTAATCATTAGCTAGTGGAATATTTCAATCTCATTATAGGAAAGGTGTTTGTATATTTTTGGGAATTTGGGGAAAAGGTCTAAGACTCTTAGAGGAAACGGTTGGTAAGAAGACAGAGTATGATCTATTTTTTCTATGACAAATATTGGAGGAGATGGTCTAATAGTGAAAGGGGTGAGGTAAATACAGAAGGATGTTTGTGAGGTGGTCTAGTAAAGAAATGTAAAATGACATTATTTTTACCTTCTATATGTTTGACCTTAAATAAGTACTGTCAGAACCACTAACTTTATCTAACCTATTAAGGGTTAAGAAGTCCTTTTGCCATAGGTTCGAGTATTTTTTAGAATGTTGGCATGTCCATCTCGATGATGAAATGGTACCCACTAAGATAAAATTCAAAACTTTCGATTCCTCTTTGATCGTAAGATTTCTTTAAATATAAAGTGATAAGTCTATTCAGATGACTTAAATTGGCCACTATTTTCTACTTCTTGTAGTTTCCACAATAAATACAACTGACCAAAATTATTGACTAGCATCTATCTATAGAATTCTAGTGTTAGAGGAAGGAATACATAACAAGGGTAGTTTATGAATTATTTGCTTTAGCATATGAATAGCTTGGGTCTGGTTTTAGACCAAACCGGAGATTCTTTTTTCAATATTTGGTAAAAAAGTGTAGTAATTTCACTAAACATAGAAAGAAAATTCAGATACATAATTAACAATGCCAAAAATTGCTAAATTTGTTTAGTTGTCAGGTTGAAATCAAGAAATTCAAAAAGATGTATTACAATATGAGGTTAAGGAACATAAGTTCCTTTTGAGATTTTCATCCCAAGAAAGTCAATAGAATCAACATTAAGTATCATCTTCTTTTTTAGAAGCATAATTCCATGATCCTTGACTATCTTGTGGAATTCCATAAGAAGCTTAACATGCTCTTTTTCTGTTTTAGAAAATAACAATATGTCATTAATATAAATGAGTGCATTTCTCTTGAGTGGAGCAAAGATTCTGGTTATCGCCTTTTCAAATAATGAGGGAGTTGTTTTAAGACCAAATGGCATGACAATCCATTGGAAATAATATTTAAAAAGGTTGAAAACAGTTTTATGCATGTCATCGGGATGAACACCAAGTTACCGAAACCTTGCTTTTAATTCAAACTTTGATAGTATTTTTGATGTTGCTAGGTTGACAAAGAATAACAACTTGTTTGTAATGGGAAACATATCATCTTGCAAGGAGTTTAACGGCTTGTAATTTATTACTAAGCACATTTTACCCCTAATTTGTTTAGCTCTCTTATTGGTATAGAAAGTTGCCCAAACCCATTGAGATTAAGTTACTTTAATTAATCTTTCTTGTTGAAGTTGTTTAAGTTCTTTTTCAGCTTGGTGGAGAAAGTTAAGATTAATTGTCATGGCCTAATTTTCAAGGGCACGACATGGGGCCATTATAGCGCTATAGTCGGGTGCATAATAATACGAATGCATGCCTAGCAAACAGTGAGAACATAGGTCCACCCCACAGTATGAACACAAGCCCAATTTACAAAGATGGGCAATAAGCTTGCAATAGAGTGACTAAGGGTGATTCCAACATGATTGATCATGCCAATTTGTATTTGAGGACACCATTATGGTTTTGTGGTACAAACGACATGAAGAAATCGAATGAGGCAATAACAACATTCAAACATAAGGTTAGTTTAAGGCAGAACTGAAGCATAATCCTACCCATAGAATGCGAAGTATGAGGCTAAAAGCAAGTTGCGGTGCCTCACTCAACGAGGCAGTATTTGAGAATATATAAATAAATTTTTTGAACTGTTGCTTCAGATTACTAATTTTCTACTGCATGAGGTATTGTTTGCTTTCATGGACGGGTTGCAACCATGGGCAAAATAAGAGGTGCAGTGGAGGGGATTGCAAAACCTCAACACAACAATTGCAATAACCAAATCACTTGTCAAATATAGGAAGCCAAGAGGAGTAGGGAGCTCAAGGGTGATTATGGAAAAGGTGGGAGAGACTGCATCCGAGACAGTGATAATGCTCGGGAAAACTATAGAAACCAAGACAACCCGTATTAACGAGAGTAACATGATCGTGTCCATCATGAAGAAAGTGCGTGAGAGTACAACAAGCATAGGGGAAGTTCAAACCGAAGGCAAAATCATCAAAATAGAGGCGGGGGTTGAGGGAGAGCACTTTTGAAGTGTTTTCTTTGTGATAGACAACATTTGGTCAGAGAGTGTCTAATACGCAACAGGTTATTTGCATTCATTAAGAAGCTAAGTCAACAATAAAAGCGACAAGAGTAGTATGATCGTGAAGAAACATCTTAAGTAAGAGTGGGTTCTCTTCAACTCTTAGGTGCCATCAAAGGTCGATAGGGAGGTCCAAAACTTGTGAACAAATAGTTTATGCACTAATGGATATGGGTGCAACCCACAATTTTTTGGGAGGTTAAAGTAGCCAATCGATTTAGGATAAAATATGAAAGTCACACAGGGTGGTTGAAATCAATTAATTCTAAGTCGAAAGCAATATTTGGGATCACACTTAGGTTGTAAGTTTACCTTGGACAGTAGTCGAACAGACTAGATTTTTCTGTGGTGGAGCTTGATAAATATCTAATGGTGTTTGACATGGAGTTCATTAACAAACACTAGGTAGTTTCCATTCCATTTACTAAGACTATGTTTTTTATGGGGGATAGGAACATAACCATAGTGTTGTTGAAGGTGAAATACCAACAGATTTAATAGTTGCGGGGGCAATGTTGTAGGGACAATCGAGCAAGCCATAAGACTTAATAGATGTGTGAGGATGCATCCATAATTCACAAACAGTGCAAGGACAGTCAAGGCCATCAAAAGGGAAACACCGCTGGTCACTCAAGATGTGTATAGGCAAAAACAGCTCGGGGAAGCAACATAGTAGTGCAAGTCGCTCAAAGGAACGTAACATGCCAAAAAGGGCTAATAAAGATCGGGACCAAGATCATGCCATTGCGATAAGGGCATCACGAAATAGGCAAGCGAGAATGTCACGAGCTAATTTTCGTGGGCATGACACAAGGCCACTGTAGCACTATAGTTAGGTACACAACAGTACGGACAAAGGCCCAATAGACAATAAGAACACATCTCTACCCTATAATGTGAACACATGCCCAGTTTACATAAAATGGGCAACAGGCTTACAATAGAGTGATGAGGAGTCCAACCTAACCATCCAACAACTAAAAAAGAGTCCAAGTTAGGTGGAGAGCCAGACCAAATGACCCAGTCTAGTAGCCAAGTGTGTTAGCAAGTATAAGACAGTCCAAGTGTTAAAGAGCCAACTTGCAAGACACCATGATAACAATGCAGAGCCAGACAACCAGGTGGGCAACAATTGCAAGAAATAGAAGCCATATAACTAAGGGGTAGTAACGGTTCAGAAAAGCCAATCCATGCAGAGCCTTGTGTAGGGAAAGTTAAGCATGCAGTTAGAGGGTAGTAATGTTTAGAGAAAGGCAGTTATGCTGGGGTGCATGGGTTACTGTCCAGAAAAGAGAACATATACAGGAATGCATATGCAATGAGGTGTCCATGCAGTGATTGCATGGCCTTTGTGTAACTGAGTTATATTTCATGTATAATTGAATTTAAAATATCATTGTATGTTTATATAAAAGGGTAACCATTGTACAAAATTTTTTTAGAAGCATTAGCTTAAGTTAGTACAACTAATATTTCCTAGCTCATTATCTTGTCTTATAACATTGTGTGAAGTGTTTGTGTGTGTTCTTGACTACTGGCTTCCGCTATTCTATTGTTACAACTTATTGCTGCCAAGTTTAGGGTAACGTATTGGGGTTTAGGTTGACTTAGCCGTTGGAGAGCTGTTAAGTGTTGCACAGGTCGATGAAGGACTATTTAGCCTATAACATAATACCCTTATGACTTGCCTTAGTTAGGTTTAAACCATAACAAGTAGGTTGAGTTTAAATTGACTGAATACCCTATTTCTATTAAAAGACATCTATAGTGTGAATCCTTTGTTAAGAATAGGCACCTCGGTCATACCTTAGAAACACTCATTTTGTTTCGCTAACTTCTAGACATACCTTGGTTATCTTTGTATTATTTGGTATTAGACCCATGTTACTATTTGAGAGTTAGATCTTTATTCTTAACCATTATTTTTGGATTAGTTTATTTTACGTGAACGTAATATTAAGTTGTTATATAACAAGTCAAAATTTTTATCTAATGTTGATAAATTGGGAAAAACACTTGGCAAGACTTATGACAGGCCAAGCCTACAAATCAAATGTTCTCATAAGGATAGCCATTGTGAATGCAAAACTCGTAGAAAGAAACATCATAAAAGATATAATCCCATATTCAAAAAGAAGTCTAACTTCCTCAAAAGAACCAAACCTCGTTGTAGATTTTTTAGGAGAAAAAAAACTTCAAGAAAACATGATCAATGTTTCGTATGTAACAAGAAGGGACACTTCTTTAAGAATTATCCTCAAAGAAAGAGTAAGAAGGTGATCAACTAGATTTCTCAGGTGGTTAGTCTCAAATCCCATATTGTCAAATCTTTGTTTTCAAAAACTGATTCAAAACACTCTGATCTTGACTTCATAATTCAAGATTCAAACTTAGATATTAATACAAAGATTTATGACTCTTATGTTGTTTAAATTCTACCAGTGCAAGGTTCTCATCAACAATAAGCCCTAATGGAAATCAAATTGTTGTGGATATATAAAAAGTGATGTGAGTATAAACTAATAAATTCCTCACATATTAAAGGGAAAAACATGTATCCTCATAAAAATTTACAATCAAATTAGAATAATCAAATTATTCATGCGCTATCTATCTTACGTTTGAATTGTTATATTTTTTCCAAGAAGATTTTGGGATTGGAAAGTAAATGATGCTTGACAATGAGGAGATCAATAACAAATAATATGGTGAACTAGAAACAATTGCACTATTAATTGTTCAACAAACAAATGAAATGATAATTCCTTATTAAACAAGATAATTCTTATTTTCACTCATGAAATCAAAACAAGCAAAATTGCTAGCTTTTTCATTGTGTTCATAAGGCACAAACTACACAAGGCTTTTAAGAATTTTTATAAAAATCTATCTCTCTTGCAATGGAAACCTAGTCCACCTTTCTAAGCTTTTATTCCCGTT